>NC_134882.1:1354478-1406978 GCF_041734735.1 Babylonia areolata | reverse complement strand
TTTTGTTTTTCTTCTATATTTGTTGAATTTTCTCGGCGCTTGTTTGGTATTTGTGGGGCAAAAGGGAAGTTTTTTTGACATAGTCATCGGAATTATCGAACAGTATCAGCTTGTGTAATCATTTTTTTACGGGGGGTGTAGTGTGAAGATGGGAGATTTTCTTTCTAATTTTCATCACAAAAACACTTTTCCCAGAATATTTAACACTGTACTGTGTGTGATTGCGCGCGTGTGGAGGGGGCTTGGGGGGCGGGGGTGGGGGAGTCTGTTTGTGTGTGTGTGTGTGTGTGTGTGTGTGTGTGTGTGTAATTTAACATTTATTTTAAGCATTTTATGTCCTTTATGTACACATGCTGAATAACTGCTCTGTGATTCTCGTGCATTGTTTTTTTTAAGTTTTATTGCACCGCAAATTGATTTCTCTTACTGGAGACATTCTGTCTTCTGTGTTAAGTAATCTGGACAGAACGCGACCACACAAACACAACAGCGCACGATGTGACCCTTTTCGGTCGGCCATATAGGTTCTGCAGACACACACAACAACAAAAAGTAGGATTATGGGTTGGACTTGGCTCAAGGCTTTCGATGACGACTTGCGTTGCTCTTTCCGCCTCGCTCGGTGTGAGCCAGGAAAAGTGTGAGAGTGTATCTCTTCCATTTCATGGTGCTGGTGCCGGTGGTGGTTGTTGGTTTTTAGGTGTGTGTCCTTGACACTTGGGCGACGAAAGTGGGGCAAAAAGGGATAGTTTTCTGACACCGTCATCTGAATTTTCAGCTTTTTTTTCTTTCTTTGTTTCAATATATACATTTTTCTAGGGGGTTGGGGATGGAGGTGGGGTAGGAAGATGAGGACAGGGGTGGCTTTCTTCACCTCCCTCTCTCTCTCCCCCTCTCTCTCTCTCTCTCGTTGCATACATCTCTCTCTTTCTCTCTCTCTTTCTGTCGTTGCATACATCTATCTCTCTCTTTCTGTCTTGTCATACATCTCTCTCTCTCTCTGTCTGTCTGTCTCTGTCTTTGCATCCATCTCTGTCTGTCTTTGCATCTCTTTCTCTGTCTGTCTGTCTGTCTTTGCATCCATCTCTATGTCTGTCTGTCTGCCTTGGCATCTCTCTCTCTCTCTCTCTCTCTCTCTCTCTCTGGATCCATTCTATCTCTTTCACCCATCCGTCTAAATGTCCATCCGTTCTGTTTTTGTTTGTTTGTTTTTTCCTGTTTTCGTTCACTTAGTTTTTCTCTTTCGTTCGTTGCACTACGCTTTTAGTGAAAATCTCATGCAGCTTTTCTGTTTTTATTTCCTTCATGCATTCCCTCTCTCTTCCCCCCCGTCCTCTCTCTCTCTCTCCTCCTCTCCTCCTCATCCTCTCTCTCTCTCTCTCTCTCTTAACCTCTCTTCCTCTCTACCTCTCTCACACGCTGTCTCTCCCACTGTCCCTCCTTCGACGCACTCTCTCTCTCCCCTCCACCTCTCCCCCCCCCCCCTTTCTCTCTCTCACTTCTCTTTCTTATTTATTTCTGCCTTATTTTTTTCTTCTTTCCTTTCCTTCCTGGACCTCACTCCCAGCGCCTCTCCTCTTTGCCATCAATACCCACACCACCTCACCCCACCCCATCCTCACACCGTGCTACACAAGGGGTTGTTGGTATTTTTCGGGCATCCTAGAGTTAGGGGTGGGGGTGAACGGTAAGGTAAGGGTGGGGGGTGGGGATGGAGAGAGAGACAGAGACAGACACAGACCGACAGACAGAGAGCGAGAGCGAAAGGAAAAAAAGAAATGGACGGAAGGATGCGGGAAGTAATGGAGAGAATAGTAGAGGTGGTAATTGTGATGGGAGTAAACACGGGAGGAAGGGTGTGTGTGTGAAAAGGTTCAAGGAATGGAGGGGAGAGCGGAGCAAGGGTGGTGGTGCTGCTACTGGTGGTGGGGGCGGGGGGCGGGGGGGGGGGGGGGGGGGGTAACAGAAGAGGTGGTAGGTGATAGGGGTGTGATGGAGGGAGTAGCGGTGGTGGGGGTGGTAATCCAGGCTTTCACCCCCTTCACTTGGCTAACAGGATCAGGCGGTCATTAAATGCAAGGAGGGGCGTGGAGCGGGGAGGGGAGGCTATTTCCCTCTTTCTCGCTTGTCTCTTCTTGTCGGCCTTTTCACTCAGCTCCGGGTTTTTTGTTGTTGTTTTTTGCTGTTGCTGTTTTTGGTTTGTGTTTTCTTCTTCTGCTTGTTGTTCTTGTTAGAATTCACTCAGGTTTTTTTGGGTTTTTTTTTTTTCTCGCTCTCTTCCCTTGTTTCCCCCCACCCGCCCATCCAGTTATACCCTCCAGCTCTAAGGGTTTTAGAGCAAGCTCATTGAAGCAGACTTGGGTGTATGGCTTCTTCTCTTTCTCCTTTTTTCCCTGTCTATCTGTCTTCTTGTCTATCTCTCTCTCTGTTTTTGGGGTTTTGTGGGGGGGTGTGTGTGTGTGGTGTGTGTGGGGTTATGTCTTTTTTTGATATTTGTCCTTCTTTTAAAAGTTTATGCGAAAAACAGGGGGCGGGGGGGGTGGTTGGGGGGGGGAGGGGAGGGGGGGCAGGGTAGGAGAAGTTGTAGAGCGGGTAGGAAGCTAGAAGAGGTGCATGTGTGATGTAGGGGGGCCTCGGCGGATTTTGTGTGTACGGCCCCTTTCAGTTTTTTGTGTGTTTGAATGGGGGGGGGGAAGGGGGGAGAAAAAGTAGGGGAAGGAAGGGAGATGGGGACAGGGGTGAGGGAGAGGGAAGGTAGGGAGATGGGGACAGGGGTGAGGGAGAGGGAAGGTAGGGGGAGGGGGGGGGTGGGGGAGGGGGGGAAGGGGGGGAGGGGGGAGGGAAGGTAGGGAAGGGGACAGGGGGGGAGGGAAGGGAAGGGAGGGAGATGGGGGACAGGGGTGAGGGGGGGGGAAGGGGGGAGGGGGGAGGGGGGGGGTGGGGGGAGGGAAAGGGGTGGGGGGGGGGTAGGGGGAGGGGGTGGGGGGTGGGGAGGGGGGGGGAGGGGAAGGGAGGGAGTGGGGCAAGGGGGGGGTGGGGGGGGGGAGGGGGGGGGAAGGAAACACAAACCTACCGGGCCCACCTATGACAGCTCTCCCATTACACAACTTTCTTTCTTTCTTCTTCTTCTGCTTCTTGTCTCTCTCTTTACGTCAGTTGTGAAAGATACTTACGGAAAAGGGACAATAGATGAATGGACTGGGGGGCAGTCACGTATTCCGTGTTCATTGCGAAGCTAAGAGATTGTAAAAGGATCTGCTCCACATTGTTGGCGCCATTGTCGTTGCTGTTATTGGTGATGGGGTTACTTACTTGTACGTGTTATTTCCCCGTAACATAATGCGTTTTTAGGTCTTCCCCCCCCCCTCTTCTCCCCCCCTGGCCCCCTTCTTTTCTCTTTTTCCTGTTTTCTCCCCCGGCCCCCCTTTTCTTTCTTTCCTGCTTTGTCTCCCTCCTCTCTTTTTGTCTCTTTCTCGTGCCTTTCAGTTGGGGCGTTGTGGGGGTGTGTGTTTTTGGGGGTGTGGGGTGTTTTTTGTGTCTTTGGTTTGTCGGGGGTCTACCGTTTTTTTTTCTTCTTGTTTTGTTTTCCCTTTTTTAACTTTTTTGGGTCGTAAAAAAAGGGTGGCACCTTTTCTTCCCCCTCCAATTTTCCCCCTCCTCCCCCCACCCCACCCTCCCCCCCCCAAAATTTTTTCCCCGGAAAGGGGCCCCCCCCCCCCCTCCCCCCCCCCCCCCCATTCCCCCCCCTTCCCGGGCCCCCCCCCCTTTCCGCCCCACCCCGTCCCCCCCCCCCCGCCCCTTTTCCTTTCCCCACCCCTTCGCCTTTTGCCCCCAAATTTTCCCCCCTGTGGACCCCGCGAATTTTCCCCCCCCGCCCCCCCCCCACCCCCGCCCCCCCTTTTCCCCCCGACCCCCCCGACTTATTTGGGGGTAACCCCCTTTTCCCCCCCACCCCCCCCCCGGGCCCCCTTTCCCCCCCCCGGGGGGGGGGGCCCCCCCCCAAATTTCCCCCCCCGGGAAAATTTCCCCCAAAACCCCCCCCTTTCCCCCCCCCCATTTTTCCCCTTTTCCCCCCCCCCCCCCGGGCCCCCCGGGGCCCCCCCCCCGATTTTGGGGCCCCCCCCCCCTTTTTGGGGGGGCCCCCCCCCCCTTTCCCCCCCCGGGGGCCCCCCCCCCCCCCGGGGTTTGGGGGGTTTTCTCGCCCCCCCCCCCCCGTCCCTTTTCCCCTTTTCCCCCCCCTTCTTTCCCCCCCTTCCCCCCCCCATCCTCCTTCCCCTCCCTTCCCCGCCCCCCTTATCCGCCCCTTTTTTTTTTCCCTCCTTCCCCCAACCCCTTCCCCCTTCCCCCTCTCTTCTCCCCCCCTTTTCCCCCCTCTCTCTCTCCTTCCCTCCCCCTCACCCCCCTTTTTCTCCCCCCCTCTCCCCCCTTTCTCCTTCCCCCCTTTATTTTTCTTTTTGATTTCTTCCCCCCCTTTATTTTTTCCCCCCCTTTGAAAATTTTTTTTCCCCCCCCCCCCTTCTTTTTCCCCCCGATTTTTTCTCCCCCCCCTTCCCCCCCCCCCCCCCCCCCTTTTTTGAGTTTTCCCCCGGGTGGGTGGTTTTTCCTTGGGTTAAATTCCCGCCCCCCCCCAAGATTTTAAACCCCGAAAAAGATGGGGTTTGGGGGGGTTGGGGGGGGGGGGGGGGGGGGTGGTTTTGGGTTTGGTTTCTGGGGTTGGGGTGGGGGTGTGGGGGAAAAACCCTCAAAAAAATGGGGGGGGTTAAAAAAAAAAACAACTTGTTTTCTAATTTTTTTTTTACAATTCGTTCATTTTGGGGTTTAGGGGGGGTTGGGGGGGGGTAAAAGGGGGTATGGGTTGCTGGGGGGGGAAATTCATTTTTTTGGGGAAAGATTTTGGGGTTTTGGGTTTTCCCCTTTTTTTTTGGGTTTTTTCGGTGGTTGTCTTTTAATTTTCTCTTCCTTTTTTTTCTTTCCTCTCTTCCTCTCACAAGCCCCCCCTCCTTTCCCACCCCCCCCCTTCCCTTAAATAAATTTAAGTTAATTTTTTTTCCCGGGGCCGGGGAAATATAGTTTTCCACAAAAATTTCCCCCAAGGCCCCCCCCCCTCCCACCCAACACGGGAAAGAGAGAAAAGAGAGAAAAAGAGAGGGGGGGAGCCCTCCCCTCTCTCTCTCTCTTTCCTTTTTTTTTTTTTTTTTCCCCCAACGCCCTTCCTTTTTTTTTTTGTGGGGGTTTTTAATTCTTTTTACGAAAATTTTTTTCCCTTTTCCGGGGGTTTTTTTTCTTTCCCGTTTTCCCCCCCCCCCATTCCCCCACCCTCTTTAAAAGGGGGGGTCCCCCCCCCCCCCCCCCAAAAAAAAAAAAAGGGGAGAGAGGTTTTTTCTTTTTTCTTGTTTTTTTTTTTTTTCCCCCCCCCCTTTCCCCCAGATTCCTTTGTTTTTTTTTTTTTCCCCTTTTTCGTGTTTCAAATTTTCAGGGCCAAGGGATTTTGCAAAAGGGGGGTTTGGCAATAAAAAGTCGTGCGGTTATTAAAAGGCGTTTTTCCCTTGGTCCCCCCTAGCTTGAAAAAAGTCGTTGAGGATGAGTTCGAACAGATGGGTCGGGAGGGGGTAAGGCGGGGGTGGGGGGGGGGGGGGGGGGGGTGAAGGAAGGGAGCTGTGTGGGTGGGGAGCGATGGTGGGGTGGAGGGATGGGCCGGAGGAGGAATTGTGTCTGGTAATGCTGCTTGTTTTACGGTGTGGGGGGCGGTGAGTGGGAGGTGCTTTCCGAGAGAGAGACAGAGAGAGTGTGTGTAATGGTGTTGGTGTGCGATTGTCACACTTGGGACTGTGGTCTGTGTCTGTGTCTATCTCTGCCCCAAACCATATTCACGCTTTCATACTCGTTCTTCTCTCTCTCTCGTCTCTCTCTCTGTCTCTCTCTCTCTCTGTCTCCATCTCTGTCTCTGTATCTCTGTGTTCTCTCTGTCTGTCTGTCTCTCTCTCTGTCCCCCTCTCTCTCTCCCTCTTTGTCTCTATATGTCTCTGTCTCTATCTCCCTCTTTTACCTACTCACACAGATACACACATACACACGCTCGCACGCACACACGCACGCGCGCAGCGCGCGCACACACACACACACACACACACACACACACACACATCGTACTGACCCCTACTCATTTGCATGCTCTTGATCTATCTATTCATCATTATCATCATCATCATCATTATCATTATTGTCATCATCATTATCATCATCACCATTTTCGCCATCCTCATAATGATAAAAATGAATATATTAACAATGATGATAATCAGCAGCAACAACAACAACAGCAACATGAAGAACAACACAATCATGATTATCATAATTACAATAATGATTATGATGATTTATTGAAATGACAATAGTAATGTTGATAAGATACTGCTACAACAACAACAACAGCAGCAATAACAACAACAACTACTGCTACTACCAATAACAATATAACAATAATGATGATGATGATGATGATGATGATGACTGAAACACGAAGAAGAAGTCCCTGACTTCTGTACCACAACCACACTGATTGTTCTCACACACAGCACGAAACTCACCCCAGTTCACTTTTCAGCCTGACGACATTAACAAACCGCTTTGTATAACACGTTATTGTCTCGTTTAAACTAGGTTATTATTTTCGCGGTATATTTTTAGTCTTCAGCAATTCATTGTCGAAGCGACGTCGTTGCCTATTGGTGTGGGCGTTTCTATTGTATACAGGTCATGTGCATCGAACAGGAAGTATGACTGAGATCGCTGGCCAAATGTCGGTGTCATGTTGGTTTTGCTGCAGTTGGGTTGTTAGTGATGACTGGAAGGTGAGGTAGTGATCAAGATCTGTTGTGGTGGGTGAGCTGAGTGGAGCAGTAAGACAGGCAGGGAAACAGGGAGACTGGAGAAAGGAGCAGTGTGGAAACAACTTCAACAACAACAACAACAACAACAACAACGACAGCAGCAACAACAACAACGACAGCAACAACAACAACAACGATGACAGCAACAACAACAACGACAGCAACAACAACAATGACAGCAACAACAACAACAACAACAACATCAACAACGACAGCAACAACAACAATGACGACAGCGGCAACAACAACGACAGCAGCAGCAACAACAACAACGACAGCAGCAACAACAATGACAGCAGCAACAACAATGACAGCAGCAGCAACAACAACAACAACAATGACAGCAGCAACAACAATGACAGCAGCAGCAACAACAACAACAACAACAACAACGATGATAGCAACAACAACACGACAGCAACAACAACATTGACAGCAGCAACAACAACAACAACGACAGCAGCAACAACAACAATGACGACAGCGGCAACAACAACGACAGCAGCAACAACAACAATGACGACAGCGGCAACATCAACAACGACAGCAACAACAACAATGACAGCAGCAGCAGCAACAACAATGACGACAGCGGCAACAACAACAACGACAGCAACAACAACAATGACAGCAGCAGCAACAACAACAACGACAGCAGCAACAACAACAACGACAGCAACAACAACAATGACAGCAGCAGCAACAACAACAACGACAGCAGCAGCAACAACAATGACGACAGCAGCAGCAACAACAATGACGACAGCGGCAACAACAATGACAGCGGCAACAACAACGACAGCGGCAACAACAACCACAACAACAACAATGACAATAGCAACAACAATGACAGCAGCAGCAACATCATCATCATCATGGCCTGGCTTCGCTGACGAAGATCTAGGAAGGGCGTTGTCCACGTCTGATGCAGGCACGCTCATGGCTGACAAGGCCAATGCGGGAAAAGCAGAGTCGGCCGCAGCGGTTGCAAGGGAAAGTCTGGTCTGGGTTCGCGGCTGCAGCGTCGTGGTTCTTCCTCCTTCTGCGTTTGTCCTCAAGGCTGGCCCTGCGGTTGTTTTCGAAGGAGGAGACAGCTTGGTGGATGGTGCGTCGCCAGGTCTCTCGATCAGCGGCTACTGCGGACCACTGGCGATGGTCAATGTGACAGGCACCGAGAGCTTTCTTCAGGGAGTCTTTGTATCTCTTCTTGGGTGCTCCTCTGTCACGGTGGCCAGTGGACAGTTCGTCATACAGCGCGATCTTGGGCAGGCGGTGGTCCTCCATCCTGGACACGTGCCCTGCCCAACGTAGCTGGGTCTTTAGCAGCACTGCCTTGATGCTGATAGTCTTTGCCTGCTCCAGGACCTCGACATTTGTGATGTAGTCACTCCAGTGGATGCTGAGGATGGTGCGAAGGCAGCGCTGGTGAAAGCGATCAAGCAGTCGTATGTGGTGCCGGTAGGTGACCCAGGTTTCGGAGCCATACAACAGGGTGGGCAGTACAACAGCTCTGTACACGCTGATCTTTGTGTCTTTCTTCAGGTGTTTGTTGTTCCACACTCTCTTGTACAGCCTGCCGAATGCGCTGTTTGCCTTTGCAAGTCTGTTGTCGATCTCCTTGTCGATCTTGGCGTCAGACGAGATGGTGCAGCCTAGGTAGCTGAACTGGTGGACCGACTTCAGCTCTGTCTCACCGATGTTGATGTGAGGAGCGTGGAATTCTTCCCGTGGGGCAGGCTGGTGGAGAACTTCCGTCTTTTTCAGACTGACTTCTAGGCCGAAGAGCTGCGCAGCCTCTGCGAAGCAGGACGTTATACGCTGCAGGGCCGCTTCTGTATGGGCGTCGAGGGCAGCATCGTCGGCAATCAGAAGCTCTCTGATGAGTTGCTCCAGTGTCTTGGTGTGGGCCTGTAGCCGCCTCAGGTTGAATAGGCTGCCATCAGTGCGGTATCTGATGAAGATACCGTCGTCGTCGCCAAGATCTTCAGTGGCCTGTTGGAGCATCATGCTGAAGAAGATCGTGAAGAGGGTCGGCGCGAGGACACAACCTTGTTTCACTCCATTTCCAATTGGGAAGGGCTCCGAAAGGTCGTTGCTGTGTCTGACCTGTCCACGCTGTTCCTCATGTAGTTGGATGACCATGCTGAGGAATTTTGGGGGGCATCCTAGACGTTTCATGATCTCCCACAGACCTTTTCTGCTCACGGTGTCGAAAGCTTTCGTGAGATCGACGAATGTCGCATACAGTCCTTTGTTCTGTTCCCGACATTTTTCTTGTAGCTGTCTGAGAACGAAGACCATGTCAGTGGTGCCTCTGACTCTCTGGGAGATGTTCTTCGGCGATAGTAGGCACCAGCCGATTTAGGAGGACTCTGGCGAGGATCTTGCCTGCGATGGAGAGCAGAGTTATCCCCCTGTAGTTGGAGCAGTCCGACTTTTCTCCCTTGTTTTTATACAGGGTGATGATGACTGCGTCACGGAGGTCCTGTGGTAGTTTGCCTGGCTCCCAGCAGCAGACAATGAGGTTGTGGAGTTTGGAGTGTAGTGCTGGGCCTCCATTCTTCCACGCCTCCGGCGGAATTCCGTCAACCCCTGCTGCCTTGCCACATTTCAGCTGTCCAATGGCCTTGACAGTCTCTTCTAGGGTTGGTAGCTCGTCCAGTTGTAATTTCACTGGCTGTTGTGGGATGCGGAGAATTGCTGAGTCTTGAACCGTGCGGTTGGCGCTGAAGAGGGCCTGGAAATGTTCCGACCACCTGTTCAGGATCGACGTCTTGTCTGTGAAGAGCGCCTGGCCGTCTGCGCTGCGCAAAGGAATCTGGACCTGGCAACAACAATGACGACAGCGGCAACAACAACCACAACAACAACAACAATGACAATAGCAACAACAATGACAGCAGCAGCAACAACAACAACAACAATGACAGCAGCAACAACAATGACAGCAACAACAACAATGACGGCAACAACAACAGCAACGACAGCAACAACAACGACAGCATCAACAACGACAGCAACAACAACAACGACAAAAAAGCACGTTTATCTGGAACTATAGCTGTTCGGAAAACAAAACACAAATTTTCCATCTTTATGTTTCACACAGTTTACCTGTTGTAGATTAATTCAGGGTTCATGGCTTTATAAAACTCTGGTGATTGCATTCGTTCTTGGACTCAAACCATAAAACCTCATTAGACGTCATTTCCGCCACTCTCTTGACCTTTTCCTTGACAAAGACCTCCACCCCTTCCCCTTTCCTTCACCACTGTCCTTCACGGGAGGAGGGGAAAAAGCCACCCCCTCAACCTCTCTTTCTCCATCGTTACCCGTTTTGCTGTTGGGTCACCAATATGCTGCTCATTATCTCCCCTGATTGGGAACTCATGCTGCCGTTACGTGGTGCCCCTCGCGGCCATGTTTGTAATTGGGTGCACTGTTGGGAGACCTGTGCTTGTCCCCCCCCGTCCCCCCTGAAGAAAACGAAAAAAAACCTTCTTGCCTTCTCGAGCCAGCACGCTTTGGATGTTTGAGCCCGCGGCACCGGTGGAAAGGGTTTTAATGCCGAAGTGTAATCTGTTGGATGGAAAACTTTTCTTCGCAAAGACATGGCGCGGCTGTGGCGGGAAGGTTGTCTGTGCTCTCTCTCTCTCTCTCTCTCTCTCTCTCTCTCTCTCTCTCTGTCACTACTGTGCGCCTCTGACGGTGTCTCTGTGTTTGTGTCTGTTTCTGTTTGCCCCTATTTTTCTTGTCTGTCTGTCTGTTGTCTGTCTCTCTCTCTCAAATAAAGAATTTGTCATGTCTTGTCCTATCTCTCTTTCTGTCTCTCTGTGCGTCTCTCTCTCCACACACACACACACACACACACACACACACACACTCACTCACACACACACACAGATAGATAGATAGATAGATAGATAGATAGATAGATAGATAGATAGATAGATAGATAGACAGACAGACAGACAGACAGACAGACAGACAGACAGACAGACAGACAATCAATAATATAAGTACATTGTAAGTTCCTGCTTGCTTCAGACACAGACACGGTCACGAATGATACCGAGCGAGGGTTGAGGTGAAGTGGTGGTGGGGCGGGGGGGGGGGGGGGGGGGGAGAGAAACGGGTGCTTGCTCCTGGGAAAAGTTTTGCATTACGTCATGATAATACATAACAATAAAGCACATTATTGCTGTGAATATTGTCCTTAGCAACGCCGGTCTTTCGTTCCCACCCTGTCTCAACCCATCACGCCTGATTCCACGCAGCGGAGTTTTGATGTGCGAAGTTTTCATGACGAATGTAGAACTACGCGAACTGTACAACAAGATGGCTCACAGACAACATGACAGATGAAGAGGAACTTTCATGTTTCTCATATTTTGCTCTTACGCTTTTATTGTGATTTATTCCCACAAAACTCTAGTACTTTTATCTGAAATATTGACACACTGATTACTCGCAGCCACTTTCTCATTTCAGTTATTCATTCGAACGATAGTGAAGAGAGACGACGGAGGCGTCTTGTTGTAGTTTGTGTATGTCGGTAACTTGCTTACACTTCAAACTGTGGAGACAGTCTATTTGCAAACCTAGTGTATACACTTTAATCATGGTCAGGCTACATTTTTTCGATCGATTGTTTGACCTGTTTTCTGTCTTTTTTAACCGCCAGTCGTTGAATTGCTTAGTTATCACTCTTCCTTGTCTCATGCTGTTGTTTTGTTTTTATTTCCTGTTGTTGGTTTTTTTTTCGTTATCTTGTAATCTCATCTTTCCAAGACGTGCCTTAGGTTACGCATGTGAAGTTTCTAAACTTTACAATAACCGGAAAGTTATTCAGTCGTTGAAAGATTAGCAACTTTTTTGTTGTTGTTGTTGTTGTTGTTGCTTCATCTAACATTTCAACTATCGACGAAGCGCATATTGTGTATGCTTTCTGGTCTTAAATCAGTGTTGTACCGTGAAGAATAATAAGTACATGCACTAAGGCGCGCTCGCTAACTTGCAGACGCAGAACATTATTACACACACACGCACACGCACGCACGCACGCACGCACGCACGCACACACACACACACACACACACACACACACACACACACACACACACACACACACCCCATTTACACATACATTCTCTCTCTTTTCTCTGCTCCCTCCCATTTCTCTCTCTCTCTCTCTCTCTCTCTCTCTCTCTCTCTCTCAAGCCTCCCCCCTCTCCCTCTCTCTCTTTCACCTACCTTCATCATTTCACGGAAGAAAGGCAATGTTTCACGCGTCCATTGCCATGCTCCGTGATGTGCAGCTAGCGTCAAAAATGGCGGCAACTGAAGCCGGCTTTGTCACCAGGCGATGGTGGGAATAACAGGATGGAGGTAAGTGTGTGTGGTGGGAGGGTGGTAGAGATGAAGGAGCTATGGAGGGAGTGGGGAACGGAGAAAAAGTGGGGGGAAAATGAGAGAAAGGGGGGGTGAGGGGGAGAGTTGAGAGAGAGATGAGGGAGGGGTGGGAAGGAAAGGACACACACGCACACACACACACACACACACACACACACACACACACACGCGCGCGCGCGCGCACGCACGCACACACGCACAAACACACACATCCCTGTATAACCCCCACCACACACACAGACACACAGACACACACACACACACACACACACACACACACACGGGTCGAGAAAGAGAAAGAAACGGAAGCTATGATGAAAATGAAAGGGCAGAAGGCAACAGAACGAAGAGACAAGTAGAGAGACAGACAGAGAGATGGACGAAAAGAGCGACAAAAGCCTTGTGATTCTGATTAAAACTGTCGACAAGTTGTGACGCTGCTACTTTTAGCATCTGATAGAATAAAAAAAAAGATAACCCATTAAACTAGAGAAATAGGCTAATCCATAGAAATAGATTAGATAAAAGACATTTTAGAATACAAGGTGGTGTGGGGGTGGGGGGCTGTAAAAGGAACAACGAGTCAGGCACCCAATACGAAGAGAGAGAGGGAGAGATAGATAGATAGATAGATAGATAGATAGAGAGAGAGAGAGAGAGAGAGAGAGAGAGAGAGAGAAGAAGAAGAAGAAGGATGGCGGGGCAATGACAGAATAGCAGGCGACGGGCTGAGATCAAAGGAGAGCTGCTGTCGCCATGCTCGTTGGGTGGGCTGAGTTACTGGCCTGCCCAGCATCCTGTTGCTTCTTGCCTCGTGGAGTTAACCCCTTCATCTCCGCCACACCCCTCCAATTCCCCACACATGCACACTCGTAGGCATACACGCACACACAAAAAACAACAACAACAAATAAAGAAAGAAAGAAACAAACAAACAAAAAACACCCCCAAAACACAAAAAACACGCACGCACGCACGCACGCACGCACGCACATACACGCACACAAGTAAGTACGAACACATACACTCACGCACGCGCACAAGCCCGCACGCACACAACTCACACACTCACACCTTAACAATAAATCACACACCAGATATCGCGTGCCTGTTGTATAGATTAAAACTTAATACCTCAAAGCGGAAACATGGAAAAAACGAAACGGCAGAGATGGCACATTAATATACGCTACATTTGTTTTGCGTCATAAATTACGGCGTATTTTGATTCAACATCCCTTTCATGAAACAGCAACTTGCGTGATATCTTATATGATAGTCAGTCGTGTCCGACTATGACCATCAGAACAGCAGAGGAGGCAACTGCTGTTCCGACTATTTGGGCTAGAATTTGATTATAGTGGAGAGTGTCTTGCCCAAGTACATCCCCACTCTCTTGGCCAAGAGGGTTTTAGGACAGTCGGCGTTGGGATGGTTCCCAAAGGCCAACTAGCCCACAAGGCTGCAGCACTAGGAGCCAGTGCAATTTTGCCTCCTAGTTTGAGAGTCGTAGTCCTTCACAAAAGACTAAGCTGTAAATGGTTTCCCATTGACTGGAGAAACCATTGATAATACAGCTCTCACTTTGCTGTTGGCCCAAATATAAACTTATGTCAATGTGTGATATAAGCTGAGTGTTGGGCTAAACGCGTGATATCTTACATCTCTGATAATCACCTACCCCCCTCCCCCGACCCCTCCCTCCCTCCCTCCTCTGGGTCGTAAGGTCACTGCATGATGGAAGGCGGTAACAAAAGTCTCCATCTCTCGCAGGTGTGTGCTGGTGTCAGGGTTTTGGAGAAAAAAAATGTTCCAGACCAACTGTTAACACTAGGGAGTTCACAACTCTGGCAGACTTCCATTGCATATCGATGCGGATAAAAACGCAGAAAATTTACTGTTGTTTTTCATCGGCCTCCAAATTCCATGTGGACACATCAGGAAGTACTGTAATTTTTCATCGGCCTCCAAATTACATCTGGACACATCAGGAAGTACTGTATTTTTTCATCGGCCTCCAAATTACATGTGGACACATCAGGAAGTACTGTAGTTTTTCATCGGACTCCAAATTCCAATTGGACACATCAGGAAATACTGTGTTTTTTTTTATCGGCCTCCAAATTCCATGTGGACACATCAGGAAGTCATGTAGTTTTTCATTAGCCTCCAAATTCCATGTGGACACATCAGGAAATACTGTTGTTTTTTATTGGCCTCCAAATTCCATGTGGACACATCAGGAAATACTGTTGTTTTTTATCGGCCTCCAAATTCCAATTTGGACACATCAGATAATACTGTTGTTTTTTATCGGCCTCCAAATTCCATGTGGACACATCAGGAAGTACTGTTGTTTTTTATCGGCCTCCAAATTCCATGTGGACACATCAGGAAGTACTGTTGTTTTTTATCGGCCTCCAGATTCCATGTGGACACATCAGGAAATACTGTTGTTTTTTATCGGCCTCCAAATTCCATGTGGACACATCAGGAAGTACTGTTGTTTTTTATCGGCCTCCAAATTCCATGTGGACACATCAGGAAGTACTGTTGTTTTTTATCGGCCTCCAGATTCCATTCCATGTGGACACATCAGGAAGTAC
This sequence comes from Babylonia areolata, assembly GCF_041734735.1. Lineage (NCBI taxonomy): Eukaryota > Metazoa > Mollusca > Gastropoda > Neogastropoda > Buccinidae > Babylonia > Babylonia areolata. Next base: position 1,392,070 of record NC_134882.1, on the reverse strand, counting down.
TGTTGTTTTTTATCGGCCTCCAAATTCCATGTGGACACATCAGGAAGTACTGTTGTTTTTTATCGGCCTCCAAATTCCATGTGGACACATCAGGAAGTACTGTTGTTTTTTATCGGCCTCCAAATTCCATGTGGACACATCAGGAAGTACTGTTGTTTTTTATCGGCCTCCAAATTCCATGTGGACACATCAGGAAGTACTGTTGTTTTTTATCGGCCTCCAAATTCCATGTGGACACATCAGGAAGTACTGTTGTTTTTTATCGGCCTCCAAATTCCATGTGGACACATCAGGAAGTACTGTTGTTTTTTATCGGCCTCCAAATTCCATGTGGACACATCAGGAAGTACTGTTGTTTTTTATCGGCCTCCAGATTCCATGTGGACACATCAGGAAGTACTGTTGTTTTTTATCGGCCTCCAGATTCCATGTGGACACATCAGGAAGTACTGTTGTTTTTTATCGGCCTCCAAATTCCATGTGGACACATCAGGAAGTACTGTTGTTTTTTATCGGCCTCCAGATTCCATGTGGACACATCAGGAGGTACTGTTGTTTTTTATCGGCCTCCAAATTCCATGTGGACACATCAGGAAGTACTGTTGTTTTTTATCGGCCTCCAGATTCCATGTGGACACATCAGGAGGTACTGTAGATTTTTATCGGCCTCCAGATTCCATGTGGACACATCAGGAGGTACTGTAGATTTTTATCGGCCTCCAGATTCCATGTGGACACATCAGGAGGTACTGTAGATTTTTATCGGCCTCCAGATTCCATGTGGACACATCAGGAGGTACTGTAGAAGTTAGTTCCCTTTGCTTGAGGTTTATGCATGTGTAGGAACCCACACAAAAAAGACTGTGTTTTAATAAATGTTTTAATGAGATGGAATTCTGAAGGTACAGCATTGCTTGGGAGCAGGGCTCAATGACTTAATATCCGTCCGTCTCTTTCTTTGTCTTTCCCTTCCCTTTACCTGAACTGTTCCCTGACGCATGGGTTTGTAGAGGCCGCGTCAAACATCCAAAATCAGAACAAACAAAAACAACCACCACCACCACCACTACCACCACCAACAAAACAACAAAAAAACAAACAAACAGGATTAATGAATAACGAGTGGGAGACCGAATTCGGCCAATGTTATTGACATTCGTTCCTTATTGCTAAACGTGATCTGTGAAGCCGTTTCTGAGAAAATATGTGATGGTCATTGTTTTTGCTTTGGAGGATAAGTGGACTAGGTTGTGGAGAAATGTTCAATGAATAAATGAATAACTACATAGATGAAACGTTTTAATTACAAATCTAACCCATTTCATTGCATTCATGCTGACAGTTCTTGGATTCTAAGAGTCTAAAATCGTAAAATGATTTAAAACAAGATCTTTTGATAATTGGAAGCCATTTTAAGTATGGGTGCGCCCTTTTGATGTTTGGTCTAAATAACAAGATCACCTCCGAATTTTTCCGAGTTTGAGTATATATTTGATGCTGCGTGCATTGCTAAACACAGCAAACAAACTAAGAAAACAGAAATTCTTTAAGAATAAGACGAATGTCAGAGCAACTGAAGGTCGTGGTGACACACAAACTCTTTATAATTTTTTTTTTAAAAAGACGCCCCCCAAATTGCCTGGTTTGTGGGGATTTTATTTTATCGTTTTGGAATCACTCGCAATGACGCTATCAAATCAATCGTGTCAGTCATGCAGGAAAATTAACGACCCCCAAAGTGCTAATCGCAGCCATTTCCTCTAGTTCTGTTGAACACTCGAGTCGTGCTGTTGTCAATCGTGAGGGGCGTTTTGTTTTTCTTTAATGTTGTTGCTTTCTTTTATTTCTTTTTTTTTTCTCTTTTTTTTTCTTTTTTAAAGATAGTCCTTTCTTGACGGGCCGTTTCGATTTTCGCTGTTTTCTGTTTTTTCCCCTCCAAAGCTCGTGACGTCTCCTCACGGGTGACACCTCCACTTAGCGGCGTGTGACATGTTGGCTTGTTCATGACTACTTTTGAGTTGCTGCCCCTGATGGGGGTTCGTCACACGTGACGTTGTCGTGCCGAGCCGTTTGGCCCCTGAGCGCTTCATTAGCTCTTGGGGGGCGGGGGCTGGGAGGATGGTTTGGCATGGGGCTGCGGGGGGCAGGGGGGGGGTGGTGTCTCTGAGAGAGAGAGAGAGAGAGATTGGTTAGGAGGAAGATATGATGGTAAGCTTTGTGTGTGTGTGTGAGTGATCACTTTTGTTTCTTTTTCTTGCTCTCTTTCTCTTCCTCTCTCTCCAAACTCTCTCTCTCTCTAAACTCTCTGTCTCTGTCTGTCTGTCTGTCTGTCTGTCTGTTTGTCTGTCTGTCTGTCTGTCTCTCTCTCTTCCCATCATTCCATCATCTGTCTCGTTTGCTGTCTTTTCTCTTTTCTTCTGCCCACTACATTCGCAGTCTTTCCATCCCATTTGCTGCTTTACGTGTTTGACACAAGAAATTGGAAACGTGCCGCACACGTGCTGAAACTCAGAATGGACGATTACCCACAATAAAAGTACCGCAGAACTTCTGGGCTTTGGTAGGTCAAGTGTTTATGGAAGGCTAAACCAGTTACAGAAACTCAACGTCTGCTGTGCAGTAGAACGTCGACATTTACCACACTGTGCATATCCCAGTGACTCTCCTCTCTGTGGGTTTCCCACGTCACCGAATTGGGAGCGTCCAACCTCTGAGGAGGCTTGAAGTCCTGTTCTGCATGCAAAACCTCTGCATGATGTCTGGAGCATGTATTCAAAGAAGCACCATTGATCATGAAACAGACTAATCCGTTGTAGACGTACACGGCAGTAGACTGAGAATCCAGATATAATCGACATCAAAATCATCATCATTACTATCATCAAGAAGTTTAGGAATAATCCAACCTCATCAGCTAACCAAAGAAACGGATTCATGCATTGATGCTCAACGTTGGAAAATCAGTTATTGGTTGTGTATGGTTGTCATGACAAGAAAGATGTCGAAGAGAGCTGATGAAGTGTTTTTCTATCCAGCAATTCATTTGCTCAGATGGTCAGGCAGGCGAGTGAGCGAGCAACACACAGAGAGAAAGACAGACACGCACGCACAGACAGACGCATAAAGGAGCAGTTGGATCGCACACCCACTGAAAGCTGACACACAAAGCGCTTTTAAACAGCGTGTGACCACATCTTGAACCAGGGCCACTCCAGGGATGGATTGCATATTTACCGTGCCCGTTGCCGCGTCTTGCGCTGCAAACTTTCCCTGAAAGAAGTAAACTCGATGAAATCTCCTTTCCTTTCTGGCCGACATTTCCACTTGGTTGACGTGTCTGCCTCTGCTGTTTGGAAAGACCACACAGGCTTAATAGAGTGGAATCACTGGCAGAAATTAGATCAATTTGGCACAGGGAGAGAGGGAGACACACACACACACACACACACACACACACACACACACACACACACACACACACACACACACACACACACACACACACACACAGAGAGAGAGAGAGAGAGAGAGAGAGAGATTCGCTAACAAAGATGCACACACAGACACACACGTGTACATGTATGTGCACACATATTCACACACATACAGCTGCTTCTGGAAAGTTCAATTGAAGACTCTGTCATGCTATTGTTAGTTATACCTGTGACATCTCATGGCAGCATGTGAGGTCTTAGCTTGTTCATGACTCCTGGGTTTTGGGCCGTGATGTGGTTCAGTCACGTTGTGACTTTGTCAGTGCCGAATGGTTCAAGTCATGAGCAGTTCGTTAGCTCTCATGGCTGGCTTGAAGAGGGGGTGGTGTGCACTGAGAGAGGGGTGAAGATGTGGCTTATGAGCTCGTGCAGTGTGTCATCTTCTTGCTAGTTGGACCTCCTGTGGCATTTGTCTGTCTGTTTTGTTTTTTCTCTTTCCTCTCTCTGTTTTTCTCTCTGTCTATATCTCGTTTTGTCTTTGTCTTCTCCCTCTCTGTTGCTTCCACTCATTCCCACTATCTTTCTCGGTCTTTGTCTCTCTTTCTCTTAGTCTTCTCTCAGTCTCTCTCCCTCTCACTATATATCTTCTTTCTGTACCTGTCTCTCTCACAATTTCTCTCTCTCTCTCTCCCTCTCTCTCTCTCTCTGTCTCTGCCTCTCTCTCTCTGTGTCTGTCTCTCTCTTTCTCTCAGTCTCACCCTCATCTTGATTCCCCTTTTCTTTCTAATCCTCCATTTTGTTCATGACCCCCCCTCCCCTTCTCTTTCTCTCTCTTTCTTTCTTCCGCTCTCTTCTCTCCTCCTCTGTCTCAGGCTTTCCATCCCATTTGCTTTCTTTTACTTGTTCGGCATGAGGAAATTGGAACTGTGCTGCACACGTGCTGAAACTTGGAAAAGACGATTACCATAAAAGTACCACAGAGAATCAGACGTTTGGTAGTTCTAGCACTCCTCGAAGGATCGATAGTTACAGAAAATTCAGTTGTCTGCTTTGCAAGAAGAACATGGACTGTTTTTTTTTCCGCACTACGCATATTCCTGTGACTGTCTCTCCCTGTGGATTTGTTCCCGTTCACCACGTCCAGTGTCCATCAGGGAGTGGTCTGGAGACCTACCATATTTTCACAACTCATATATAGTGCTGTCAAGGAAAGCTATTGATTGGAATTTTCAGCTTGATTGCGAAAATGTGGATGTCAATGGCAGTAGATAGAGAATACATTGATAATTTAATCACCGTTATTTTCATAATCAACATCATCATCATCACCATTATCATCATCATTATCGTCGTCATCATCATCATTCAGACTATTGCCATCGTCAGCAGACTGGGATTTCTGTGATATTATCATCTTAATCATCGTCATCATATAGATGTTGTTTTTTAAATGTATTGCTTGTTCCATGATTAGATGATGGTCTTTGATAGATATCAAAAGGTGTATGGTTGTCACACAGAAGTTACGAAGCGCTAACCAGTAAGATATTAATCATTTCTAGGAGGCAAATGTACATTGAGAGAGTGACACAAGAGAAATTTATGATAGTTCAATGTTTAGTATCAACAGGCCCCAAATATACTACCGCAAATTATGATTTTTCTTCCAGACATGGAAGACACAGAAGTGTGTCTGTCATCTATCACTGTGACATATTCTCCTTCAAGCCTGCTTTCCACCCCTGCACACATGTCTCTTGCATACTATCTTGAGAGAGGCTGAGTGGGATACAGAGAAACAGAAAGAGAAAGAGAAATACACAATGAGAGAGAGAGAACGAACGAAAGAAAGACAGGGAAAGAGAAACACACACACACACACACACACACACACACACACACACACACACACACACACACACACACACACACACAATGAAAACAAAAACAACAAAAAGAACAACAACGCACACAAAACACACACACACACACACACACACACACACACACACACACACACACACACACACACAATGAAAACAAAAACAACAAAAAGAACAACACACACACACACACACACACACACACACACACATACAAGAGAGAGAGGGTGAGGGGAGCAGTTGGATCGCACACCCACTGAAAGCTGACACACAAAGCGCTTTTAAACAGCGTGTGACCACATCTTGAACCAGGGCCACTCCAGGGATGGATTGCATATTTACCGTGCCCGTTGCCGCGTCTTGCGCTGCAAACTTTCCCTGAAAGAAGTAAACTCGATGAAATCTCCTTTCCTTTCTGGCCGACATTTCCACTTGGTTGACGTGTCTGCCTCTGCTGTTTGGAAAGACCACACAGGCTTAATAGAGTGGAATCACTGGCAGAAATTAGATCAATTTGGCACTGGGAGAGAGGGAGAAAAAATTGAAAGTGTGGGTGAGGGAGGTGGGTGATAGTAGGGAGGCAAGAAGGGAGGAGAAAGAGATATGTAGGGGAGAGAGAGAGAGAGAGAGAGAGAGAGAGAGAGAATCGTGTTATTATTATTGTCATTATTTTTATTGTTGTTATTATTCTTCTTCCTCTGCTTCTTCTTGTTGGTGTTGCTCTTGTTGTTAATATTATTCCTGTCAGTGATAATCATATAGCATCTGTCCTCAGCCAGAGACCAAGTTCCGCGTTCTTTACTCAACATTTGCACAACAGGCTGTCTGCCTGGGTAGAGCCTACTGGCAGCTGCTATTTGGTCACTCATCACACGTTCCCCATGTCAGTCATTCAGACACGTGCGCACATACATCCAAGAGAGAGAGAGAGGGGGGGGGGGGGGGGGGAGAGAGAGAGGGGAGAGAGAGAGGGAGAGAGAGAGAGAGAGAGAGAGAGAGAGAGGTGGTGAGGGGTCAAGGCAGAGGCAGGCAGACAAAGACAGTCATATAAACAAAGAGAGTCAGACACACAAATAGATAGACAGACGGGCAGGCAGACAAATAGACCGACAGGCAGGCAGACAGAAACGCCTGAGGAGGACCAGTTGGCAAGAGGATGACACACTCCACGAGCTCATAAGCCAGACAGACCTTCACCCCTCTCTCAGTGCACACCACCCCATCTTCAAGCCAGTCACAAGAGCCAACAAACTGCTCACGGCTTGGAACGACTTGGTGACGAAATACCACATGACCGCCAACAACAGGAGTCGTTAACAAACTCCAACAAACACTTGTGCGCGCGCGCGCACACACAGACACACACAGACACGACACACACACACACACACACACACACACACACACACACACACACACACACACACACACACACACACATGTGTGTGTGTGTGTGTGTATAATATTCATACATATTGTGTGTGTGTCTATATAAACCAATAAATAAATGAATAAAAAAAAAGAAGATGTGTGTGTGTGTGTGTGTGTGTGTGTGTGTGTGTGTGTGTGTGTGAGATATTTTATTATGAATAGCATTACTCACAACCGAAGCATTTGTCAATTTTGTGATAAAATGTTTTATGTATATATGTATGTATATATATATATATATATATATATATGTGTGTGTGTATGTTTATATATATATATATATATATATATATATATATATATATATATGAATAGCTTCGGAGCTTGGGAGTCTGTCCTTATTAGATGTTGGGTATTTTCATGTCCGTTATTTGCACGGTAACACAAGCCGACCTAATCAGCTTGCGCACAGCTTTAGGTGAGTGGTTAATGACCGATTCATGATTTAATCGGGGAACCTGTGGGGCGAATGGAGATGGTGGGTGGGCAGGCTGTGGGTGCATTTAGCACAGGCGGGTTATATTATCGATCAAGCTTCTGCACGTGCAGCTTGTGCCGTTTGTTTGTTTGCTGGCTTGTTTTTACGACGTATTTCCCCCTTCACGATAACGAATAAATATTCGCCTTAAGATTGTAATGGTGATGTTCGCGATAGCAATGACTGTCAAGGACATCGACTTTTTTTTCGGCTAACGAACTTTATTTTTATTGTGTGTGTGTGTGTGTTTCGAAAGAAAGGTGAATATGTCAAAGTAAATGAATACCACACAAAGGAAGGACTGCTTGCAGAACTAGCAAACGAAAGAAACTAAAGCAAGACAAAGTAAGGAAGGAGGGAAGAAAGGAAAATGAAAAAAAAAGAAAGAATTAGAAATAAACACAAAGTAGACAAGCCAGCAGAAATCATGCATTCCTCGACCTTTTTTCATAGCCTCTCTCTCTCTCTGTCTCTCTCTCTGTCTCACTCCTTCTCTTTCTGTCTGTCGCTCCCTTTCACAAAGAAATAAGGAATGATGAAATCCAAGAAAGACAGATGTATAGCTGGAACTTTGCTCCTTTTTTCTCTGTGTTTTTCTGCCTCAAAGCTCCTATTTGTTTCTGTGTGTTTGTGTTTTTCTGTGCTAATCACTGTATCTCCTTTCACCCCGTCTCTCTGTCTCTCTGTGTTTGTCTCTCTCTCTGTCTCTTTCTCTTCCTATTTCTTTCTGCTATATGGAAATGCGAAAAATGAAGAGGAAAAAAAAGAAAAAGAAAAAAAGGGAGACAAATGTACACTTCAAACGTACATGCATTGCTCCCTCTCTCTCTCTCTCCCCCTCTCTCCCTCCCTCTTGTTTCTGTCTAATTCTTTGCTTTCATACTTGATAGTACTTCTTCTTTTATATATTTTATGTATTTTGGACCGGAGACCACAATAAAACAGAGTTCTCTATGTTTTCCGTACTCCACTGTTCCTCTCACTGTTGTGTTGCTGTCTGTTTGTCTCTTTTCCCACACCTTGCTGTTTGTCTGTCTGTCTCTTTTCCCACACCTTGCTGTCTGTCTGTCTGTCTCTTTTCCCACACCTTGCTGTTTGTCTGTCTCTTTTCCCACACCTTGCTGTCTGTCTGTCTCTTTTCCCACACCTTGCTGTTTGTCTGTCTCTTTTCCCACACCTTGCTGTTTGTCTGTCTGTCTCTTTTCCCACACCTTGCTGTCTGTCTGTCTCTTTTCCCACACCTTGCTGTTTGTCTGTCTGTCTCTTTTCCCACACCTTGCTGTCTGTTTGTCTCTTTTCCCACACCTTGCTGTTTGTCTGTCTCTTTTCCCACACCTTGCTGTCTGTCTCTTTTCCCACACCTTGCTGTTTGTCTGTCTGTCTCTTTTCCCACACCTTGCTGTCTGTTTGTCTCTTTTCCCACACCTTGCTGTCTGTCTCTTTTCCCACACCTTGCTGTCTGTCTCTTTTCCCACACCTTGCTGTTTGTCTGTCTCTTTTCCCACACCTTGCTGTTCGTCTCTTTTCCCACACCTTGCTGTTTGTCTGTCTCTTTTCCCACACCTTGATGTTTGTCTCTTTTCCCACACCTTGCTGTCTGTTTGTCTCTTTTCCCACACCTTGCTGTCTGTCTCTTTTCCCACACCTTGCTGTTTGTCTCTTTTCCCACACCTTGCTGTCTGTCTCTTTTCCCACACCTTGCTGTCTGTCTCTTTTCCCACACCTTGCTGTTTGTCTGTCTCTTTTCCCACACCTTGCTGTCTGTCTCTTTTCCCACACCTTGCTGTTTGTCTCTTTTCCCACACCTTGCTGTCTGTCTCTTTTCCCACACCTTGCTGTCTGTCTCTTTTCCCACACCTTGCTGTTTGTCTCTTTTCCCACACCTTGCTGTTTGTCTGTCTCTTTTCCCACACCTTGCTGTTTGTCTGTCTCTTTTCCCACACCTTGCTGTTTGTCTCTTTTCCCACACCTTGCTGTTTGTCTCTTTTCCCACACCTTGCTGTTTGTCTCTTTTCCCACACCTTGCTGTCTGTCTCTTTTCCCACACCTTGCTGTTTGTCTGTCTCTTTTCCCACACCTTGCTGTCTGTCTCTTTTCCCACACCTTGCTGTTTGTCTCTTTTCCCACACCTTGCTGTCTGTCTCTTTTCCCACACCTTGCTGTCTGTCTCTTTTCCCACACCTTGCTGTCTGTCTCTTTTCCCACACCTTGCTGTTTGTCTGTCTCTTTTCCCACACCTTGCTGTTTGTCTGTCTGTCTCTTTTCCCACACCTTGCTGTTTGTCTGTCTCTTTTCCCACACCTTGCTGTCTCTTTTCCCACACCTTGCTGTCTGTCTGTCTCTTTTCCCACACCTTGCTGTCTGTCTGTCTCTTTTCCCACACCTTGCTGTCTCTTTTCCCACACCTTGCTGTTTGTCTCTTTTCCCACACCTTGCTGTCTGTCTGTCTCTTTTCCCACACCTTGCTGTCTGTCTGTCTCTTTTCCCACACCTTGCTGTTTGTCTCTTTTCCCACACCTTGCTGTTTGTCTGTCTGTCTCTTTTCCCACACCTTGCTGTTTGTCTCTTTTCCCACACCTTGCTGTTTGTCTGTCTGTCTCTTTTCCCACACCTTGCTGTTTGTCTGTCTCTTTTCCCACACCTTGCTGTCTGTCTGTCTGTCTCTTTTCCCACACCTTGCTGTCTGTCTGTCTCTTTTCCCACACCTTGCTGTCTGTCTGTCTGTCTCTTTTCCCACACCTTGCTGTCTGTCTGTCTCTTTTCCCACACCTTGCTGTCTGTCTCTTTTCCCACACCTTGCTGTCTGTCTCTTTTCCCACACCTTGCTGTCTGTCTGTCTCTTTTCCCACACCTTGCTGTCTGTCTCTTTTCCCACACCTTGCTGTGTCTGTCTCTTTTCCCACACCTTGCTGTCTGTCTCTTTTCCCACACCTTGCTGTCTGTCTCTTTTCCCCACACCTTGCTGTTTGTCTGTCTCTTTTCCCACACCTTGCTGTCTGTCTGTCTCTTTTCCCACACCTTGCTGTCTGTCTGTCTCTTTTCCCACACCTTGCTGTCTGTCTCTTTTCCCACACCTTGCTGTTTGTCTGTCTCTTTTCCCACACCTTGCTGTTTGTCTCTTTTCCCACACCTTGCTGTTTGTCTGTCTCTTTTCCCACACCTTGCTGTCTGTCTCTTTTCCCACACCTTGCTGTCTGTCTCTTTTCCCACACCTTGCTGTTTGTCTGTCTCTTTTCCCACACCTTGCTGTCTGTCTGTCTCTTTTCCCACACCTTGCTGTCTGTCTCTTTTCCCACACCTTGCTGTCTGTCTCTTTTCCCACACCTTGCTGTCTGTCTGTCTCTTTTCCCACACCTTGCTGTCTGTCTCTTTTCCCACACCTTGCTGTTTGTCTCTTTTCCCACACCTTGCTGTCTGTCTCTTTTCCCACACCTTGCTGTCTGTCTCTCTCTTTTCCCACACCTTGCCGTCTGTCTCTTTTCCCACGCCTTGCTGTCTGTCTCTTTTCCCACACCTTGCTGTCTGTCTGCCTCTTTTCCCACACCTTGCTGTTTGTCTGTCTCTTTTCCCACACCCACCCATCTCTCACACCCAGCCCCCTTCAAATGAAAAAATAGGCACAGACAGACACATGATAATATACACACAGGCACACACAGACACACAGATACACACACACACACACACACACACACACACACACACACACACACACACACACACACACACACACACACACACAGAGAGAGAGAGAGAGAGAGAGAGAGAGAGAGAGAGAGGTACAAACAGACACACACACACAGGGAACAGCACAACAGGTGAGAGGACATGTTCCACGGAACACTTGATCAATGTCGGCTTCTCACCTCAGGGCGTTTCTTGTTGCGCTGTTAATGTTGTCCACTGTACGGGGGTGACTGCAGTTGGATATTTCTCTGGGGGTCTTGGTGCCTTGGTGCCCATGGCAGTGATTAGAGCCCTGTCCCCCCTGCCCCATTCCACCCCCCCAACCCCCCTCTGCCCTGGTGAGCTCATCCACTGGCTCCGTGTTTTTTGGTGTTGGGGTGGTCGTTTTTGTTTCATGAGAAAAAAACTTAACAAAACAGTTCTGTCTGGCTGACCGTGTGTATGTTTCAGGGTGCATGTGTGTGTGTGTGTGTCTGTGTCTGTGTGTCTGTGTGTTTGTCTGTGTGTGTGTATGTGTGTGTGTGTCTGTGTATGTCTTTCTTAGTCTGTGTCAGTAGCCATCTGGTTTCACTGACACTGTACGACTGAATCAGTGTACAGTTGAGTGTCCTGTTTCTGATTTGAACCATTTAATTTCCAAGTCTATCATTGACCATCAGAGCTATTCAAGCAAAGCGAAAAGAATAAAGAGTGGGTGGGGGAACAGAGATGAGGGTAGAAATAGGATGGGACGATGTGGGTACATATGTATGTGTTATGAGAACGGAAATAGAACATTAACGGTAGCCACAGCAGTTAACTGCAACAGTCCACTGATTTCAGATCGAAGACAATGCTGCCTTTCATTTACACTACGGACAGTTTCTTGCTGAAAAACGACAGCAACATCGGTGCATTCGGTTGTTCTGAATATCGTTTACCAGCTATCACTGGTCAACAGGAAAAAAGTGAAAAATCATGTTTAAAAAAGTGTCGTTTTCCACAAGTTTAAAATAGTATACTGAGTATTTAAATCAAGTCTGAAATATATGCTATAAGGGTATATATATATTGTGAGGGTACAGAGTAGAATTGTACATGGAATAATCCTGCTTAACTTCAGCCACCATCAAATAACAGCATGAAATTAGAGTTTGTGTAAATTGGATAGATATCGGTCTTCCCAAATAGGCCTAACATAAAATTGGGCGTCTGCATTCTACCCCCTCCACCGAACCTCCCACTCCCCTGCCCTCCCTCCCACCCCCTCCTTTCCCCCCCTCCCACCCCCTCCTCTCTCCCCTCCCACACACACACACGCACTGTCCGCCCTTTCGCACCATCTCCCAAAATGTCTTCAATGAAAACTGGAGCATCTTTTCAATGTGACATGCAGTGACATCGAGCTCACTAAATTTCTTCTCTACATTACTGCACTGGCCAGTGGGTCGAACCTGGGAATCCGAGAAGTTCGCGAATGAATGTTACCTGTTGTCAAACAGAGCCCGCAATTTCCGCACAACACATCACACACACACACACACACACACACACACACACACACACAGAGTACAGCGCACACATACACACAAACACACAGAGAGTAGAATACACACACACGCACGTACGCACACAACACACGCACGCGCGCACACACACACACACACACACACACACACACACACACACAGACGCAATCACGCACACATACACGCAAAGAAAAGCATTTTTAGCTTTACCGGACAAATCGATAGTGGCAGCAGCAGTGAAGTAAAGCTTAACTTTGCACGAGGAAGGTGTGAGAGTCGTGGACAGAGACAGACAGACAGACAGACAGACATGTAAAATGACAGCAGGCAATATCCGACACACCCAACCCAGTTTCAGAGAGAGAGAGAGAGAGGGACATAGAGACAGACAGAGACAGACAGATGGAGAAAGAGGAGACACACACACACACAGAAAAAAGAGAGACGAGTTGAGAGGCAGACAGAGACAAAGAGACAGACAGACAGACAGACAGAGAACTAGCTGGTCAGCTAAGGCAAACGACAGTCCATTCCCAGCCACGGAAAGCAAACGGCAATCCGCGCGCTGCGGATAGCGCATGAAATCAAGACCTGTGCAAACAACCACCAACCACTGCCGCTGGCTGTCGGCTGTAATGGAACACGACCAACACACAGACTGTGAGAAAGAAAGAGGTTAAAAGAAGAAAAAGAGAGGGTGTGTGTGTGTGAGGGGGGGAGAGAAAAAAAGAACCTTTTAAAAAAGAGAACAAATTTCCAAACGTTTAAACGGGGGGAGGGGGGTGGGGGGGGGGGAAGAGAAAAAAAGAACCTTTTAAAAAAGAGAACAAATTTCCAAATGTTTAAACGGGGGGAGGGGGGTGGGGGGGGGGGGAGAGAAAAAAAGAACCTTTTAAAAAAGAGAGCAAATTTCCAAACGTTTAAACTCTCGGCACAGTCAATACACGGGCAATCACTCCACTGCAATTGAAAATGTTGTTGGCCATATTATTATGACAAGAAAACGGGTATTGAGGTTTCTCTTTTGTGAAGAATGCGCGCGCGAGCGCACACACGTTGGCGTATGTAAATATACGTGCGCACGCGCGCACGTACACACACACACACACACACACACACACACACACACACACACACATTCACAGAGTCGAAAAGAAAGAAAGAAAGAAAGAAAGAAGAAAAAAAAAAACAAAAACAAGAAACTTTTCTGCCTCTTCCCTGTAGCTGTCAAATCGTATTACATTCCTCGTTCCTTCTCTTTCTTCGTCATGTCTTTTTTCTCTCTCTCTCTCTCTCCTCACTCTTATTTCTTTTCCCCTTCGTTCCTTTCTTGTTGCTTTGCTTGTTTGTTTGGCTGCTTGCTTCGTTCCTTCTTTTCTTAAAACATGTTTGTAACCTTGTGTTATATATATATATATATATATATATATATATATATATATATATATATCCCCCCTTCCCAGTTCTTCTCGTCTTCAGATTGTTTCTTTCCCAGGTTTATTCGATACAGATCAATGAAAAGATAAGTTCCGATTACTGTACAATACCTCAAGTGATGAGTTGTTTCCCCAGTCCCCCCACCCCTCCCTAACACTTTTCCACCACGATGGAAGCTATTCATGACTGTGTCACGAGAATCTGACATGACATGTCCAAGACGTGTATTTGTGGTGACGAAAAAGGCTTAAGAAAAACTTTATTCACTTGAAAGTAAACAGCAAAAAACTTACTGGGGAAAAAAAAGCTTCTTTCGCCCGGTAAGAAAAGTCTATCTGTACAAGTTTATTTTTCTGTGTTTTTCCGCTTTATTTTTTTCTGTTTCTCTCTCTCTCTGTGTCTGTCTCTCTGTGTTGTCTGTGGAGAGAGAGAGAGAGAGAGAGAGAGAGAGAGAGAGAGAGAGAGAGAGAGAACGCAGAAAGAATTTGTACTGAATAAGAATAAGAATAAGAATAACTTTATTATCTCCAACTGGAGAAATTTGGTCAAGTGCATTATCACAACATAGACAAGTAAACAACATGGGGAACATAAAGGTAAAAGTCAACAACAGCTCTTACGAATATTACGAAGACACAAATGTAAACAAAAACATCACATACACCGTTTCATACATACATCCACACACTGCAGGTAATAACTGGTATTCTTAATGTAAAAACAGAAAGAATTAAGAAACATTATTTTGAATATAATTATAAGCATAGCCTACTATATTGGACATTGATTATAATAGACAGATACGATAAGAATAGAGATAAATTGCAGAAAACCACAACCAGATAATCAGCACCCACCACCCCCACACGCGGTTTACTTGATTAAACAAGAGTAATAAACATATATTCTCAAATAAAAGCATTTCACATATTCGCTTTTAAAACATTGCAATTAATTATTACATCGTAATTATTAACAGAAATATATTTAGAATATGGACGTTAGCATTAGACATATTCCATTGTACATTCATTCTGCATATTGCACATTATTCATCCTACTTATTGCACATTCATTATAACCAATTGTCACGTTTTTAAGCTCAGTAAACACACACACACACGCACACGCACACGCACACGCACACACACACACACACACACACACACACACACACATCTAGAACAAGGTACAACCTATCATGCACGGACTTTCACACGCACACACACACACACACACACACAGTTCTCAAGAATTTAAAAGGTGTATTGAACGTTGAATAAAAGTCTTCAGAGCTCTAGATTTCAACTTAAAATTTCTGTAGCGTCGTCCTGATGGCAATAGCTCATAATACTTTGATAAAATATGGGTGTCGTCAGTTGCTATCTGCCTGCTTTTTTTAACCACTCGACTTTCATACAGCTCTTGCATACTAGCTTGTTTTCACTCCCACAATTTTACTGCATACACTCATGACATCGTTCAAAACACGCTTACTCCTCACTCCCAGACTTTCATACCAGCACATAATGAAACTGTGAGCACGGACTCGATACAACATCGATAATAACTTTGAAGAATAGTTGAATTTATACCAACATTTCTAAGCTTCTGTAAACAAAAAATTCTAGATTGACATTTCTTATGAAAGGAATCAACATTTCTGTCAAAAGTCAGCTTATTGTCTAAGATGGTCCCTAAATATCTATATTCATTGACCCTCTCCACTGTTTGACCATCAATAACAAGGTTAGCTACAGGCAAGGGGTCTTTCCGAAAATCTGTTAACATTTCTTTTGTTTTCAATACGTTGAGATCCAGATAGTTTTTCTCACACCAAGAACAGAACTTTTTAATTTCACTGAAATAAATAGCATCAGTGTTGGACAGATCTTCAATTGCTGAATCATCAGAATATTTAATGACAGGAGTTTCCTCCGTGCCTAGGCAGTCATTTGTGTACAGTGTAAAAAGAACAGGGGACAGCACTGTACCTTGGGGTGCACCAGTAGAAGTAGATTTTAGAGAAGAGTGGGCAGAATGAAAGCGGACGGACTGAGTTCTACTGAGAAGAAAACTTACTATCCAAAGAGTAAGCTTCGGATCAACATCCATGCCTAGCAGTTTGAGGGCAAGGAGATGAGGTTGTATTGTGTTAAAAGCAGAAGAGAAGCCAACAAAAAGGATACGAACAAAAGATCCCGTGTTATTCAAATGAAGGAAAGCATTATGAAGGAGAGTTAGGATAGCATCGTCAGTACTTCTGTGTTCTTTATAAGCAAACTGAAGAGAGTCAAGCTGCTGTTCAGTGAAAGAAAGAAGATGGCGGAGAACAATTTTTTCAAAGCATTTCATTACTATTGAAGTCAGGGCAACAGGACGGTAATATTTAGTGCGGCTAGGTTCTTTTTCTTAGGGATAGGACAGATAGTGGATTTTTTCCAGATGCTGGGGACAGAGCAGTCCTTCAAAGACCAGTTGAAAATTTTACAGAACACATCACACAACTGGGAAGCACATGTTTTCAGTAATCTTCCGCAGATATTATCGGGGCCAATCGCCTTCGTGACATTCAGTTTTAAAAATAAAGATTCAACAACTTTTGCATCGATCTCAAAGTCCTCGCCAGTGTTCCTATCTTTGATCTTTTCCTGCAACTGTGAGATAACACTATCCAGTTCCCTTCCCAGATCATTCCTGTCAAAGCGACAGAAAGGCGGCAATAACAAAAAGAAAAGGAATAGGAGACACGAAGTCACAACCAAAGAATTTTGAGAGAGGTTTGAGAGAGAGAGAGAGAGGGGGGGGAGGAGGTAGGGAGGGGGGGAGGGGCGGGAATAGATAGACTGTCAAAGAGCCAGTGAGGTGGACAGACAGACAGGTGCAGTGGACTTGACAGGGAACACGCTGAGCAGAAAGTACGTGAATCGAGGACTATAGTAGGAGACAGACAGACAGGTTTGGAACTACACACACACACACACACACACACACACGCACGCACGCACGCACGCACGCACACACACACACACACACACACACACACACACACACACACACACACACACACACACACACACACACACAGAATTACAGAAAGGCGGACACAGAGAAAGTGGCACAGTATGGCCGAGAGACAGGGGAGCAGGTCTGGGTTAACGGAGAGTCAAAAGGAACGGAAAACAAAACGAAGCAGAAAGAGAAAGAAAGAAAGAAAGAAAAAAAAAACTGTGCTGAAAGTACGTGGAAGATCAAAGCCACAAGAAATCCATAGAATCCTATCAGGACTTTTTTTTTCTTTACCCGACTCGCATACTTTTCCTCTTTTCTTTTTCCCCTTCCCCTTTTATTTCATCTTATCTTTTTTTAACCTGCACCTACAGTTTCATTCAGCCCACACCATCCCCAATCCTATTTTATTCGCCTTCCACCACATGTCGCAGTCCTGAATAAGAAGAGGTAAGAACTTCTGTAGCTCTGATGCTGAGAAGACAGAAGAGAAAAAAGCACTAGTTGAACTAATTAAGTAAATGCTATTAGTTTTTATGAAGCAGAAGAAAATCTTAGCAAAAAACACCCACATTCAAGCGAAGAAAAGGAAGTGATAAAACTCTAATGGGCACGTACTCTTAGTTTCAGTTTCAGTTTCAGTAGCTCAAGGAGGCGTCACTGCGTTCGGACAAATCCATATACGCTACGCCACATCTGCCAAGCAGATGCCTGACCAGCAGCGTAACCCAACGCGTTTAGTCAGGCCTTGAGAAAAAAAAAAAGAAAGATAAATACATAAAAAAAGAACTACTACTACTAATAACAATATGTATAAGGCGCAAAAACTTGATGAAGTCAACTATAAGCGTACAAAATAAAATAAAATGAAATAAAATAAATAAATATATATATATATATATAAATAACTAAATAATATATTAAAAAAAAAGAAAGAAAATAAACAAATAAATGAATAAATAATAATAATAATAATAATAATAATAATAAAAATAAAAAAACATAAAAATAAATAAATAAAAAAGACAACACTGATGATAAATAAGCAAATGAATGTAAGAAATGCAGACACACATTCACACATACACACACATATGCATAACAGATATGCACCAAATTGTACTCTTATTTAAGGTATGGTTGTCACTGTGCATTCTTTTCTTCATCTGTTGAAAGGAAAAATAACTGTTTCTAAGTCAGGAATGTCCAAATTCGTTGCACAAATTCACGATTATACACAAACAAAGCGAAACTCCATATACTGTCACAAACATACAAGTTAAGAATTTAAGAATCAGATAAAGAAGCAAGCACATGGCCAGTTTGCTAGGTGGTGGAAAGAAGTTTAAAAAAAAAAGAAAAGAAAAAAAGAAATTGACGGAATTCAGTCTGGTATCTGTTGTTATGCATATTTATTTTCAAATGTGTGTAAATGTTTCCTGCTCCACGTGCACATGAAAGACATTTTCGGTATTTTAAGGTCAATCAAAGCTGTATCTTGTATCCAAATAAATTATATGTTTATAGAAATGTAATCTTCCGCGGTTCCAGAATGTATTGGGCAACGTCGTGGCAACTTGAGCGATGTGGCGGGAATCAGGTGTGTGGGCACTAGCGTTTCCCATGGGATCATTCCGGCGATGTGGGGAGGGGTAACAGACTGTCCTCTGTATCCACCTAGCCTGCAGGCTGTGTGCTGTGGTCACGACATCGCCCACAGTACAGCTCCGTAGTCTCCCCGAGACTCCTCGGCAGCCTTCACTCACACACACACACACACACACACACACACACACACACACACACATATATATATATATATATATATATATATATATATATAGAGAGAGAGAGAGAGAGAGAGAGAGAGAGAGAGAGAGAGAGAGATATGTTACATAACGAAAAATCTCTCGATGAAAAGATCACGCCCTGAAGTATTCATGTTTCAAAACACACTGAATGTGTTTTAAAGTACTTTTCCTTTTAAATCCAGTACATGGGCCGCAGAGTAATGCCAAAATTTAAAGGGGAAAGGGAGACAACTAGAATGCTCCACTGAATGTTGTGTTCCAAAGCGAAAGGAGTGAATCGTTGAGTGGACGTCATGTTGGCCAACTCTCCTCCTAATGGGAGGTAAGCGTGTATGATACCAGCAAATGACGGATGTTTTGTGATGTGAAGAACTCTTCAGGCTTTATCTGACTGTAAGCATGTACCAGTGTGTAACCAGTGTTAAATGACTCATTACATTAACACGTATAAGGATTATTGTATGTAGCCATGTTATGCTGTTGGCTGTTGTACACACCACATCGCAGTTACAGACGAAATCACGAAAGAAAACGCGCGCGCACACATACAGTATATCTCTGTTTATCTCTCCTTTTCTCTCTCTCTCTCTCTCTCTCTCTCTCTCTCTCTTCCTTTCTCTGTCTCCACACACACACACACACACACACACACACACCAACACACACACACACACACACACACACACACCAACACACACACACACACACACACACACACACAGAAGAGAGAGAGAGAGAGAGAGAGAGAGAGAGAGAGAGAGAGAGAGAGAGAGAGAGAGAGAGAAAATCGTCACAATCGTCTGTTATCAAAACTCAAAATATTCTGTCTATATTGAAGCTCCCAAACAGATAATGTAACTTGAAAAACATAACCTATACCTCTTGGATTATTAATTTGCTCCTTGCTGTGCGACTGATCAGCACGCGTTCTTTCGTAAACTGGGTGTATGTACAGCGTGTTCAAAACAATTTTCAAAAATGATGACAAAAATCCTGTTTAATAGCCTGGTGAAATTTGGACACCGGATTACTGAGGCAAGGGAAGAGCACCGCACAGTGTTTCAAAGCTCCAGCATCCATGATCATTTCTTTGCAGCAGCAGGTTGTTTTTTTCAGTGATGTCAACTGTAAGGGTGGTAGAAAATATATACAGGCTGTATTGAATCTACCACGTTCATGAAGAAAGGATTGTCTTCCACAGTCGTATATCGATTTTGTGTGACGTCATAACTGACTTTTTTTTTCACAGCCGTCGATCATGTCTTTTATAATGAAACCTGATACTGTTGATAATAATCGATCTTGCACACTGCTGCAGCACTAACTGTCTTGAAACGCGATCTCTGATCAGAAAAAAAGGAAAATACTCAGATCGTTTTTATGAATTGTAACCTACACGTTCTGCAGACTCACACCACAGTCTGCTGTCAATGTTTCATCGGAAGATAAATGTACTTGTTTGACAGATAGGATCGACGACTGTGAAAAAATCTCAATTCTGACTTCATACATAATCTGTATACGACTGATTGGCACGCACACACGCACACGAAAGCACGCACGCGCGCATTGAAACACCCACACACACACTTACACACACACACACACACTCTTACACACACACACACACACACACACACACACACACACACACACACACACACACACACACACTGCCATTCTTTATCATAATGATGTGTAAGTCATTCTAGAGATGTGTGTTTCTCTCCTCGCTGTTTCCATTTTGTACATCACGCAAACACGCGAACAAAGATGATTTTTAATATGTATGATGCATGTGCTCTCCTTCGTGCTTCACCTTATTTCCCTAATGCAGTTCAGCATTAGTTGGAACGAAACAGGAATTGAATTATACTCGTATTCTGTGACGTGAGAGAGAGGGAGAGCAGGGAGAGGAAGGGGGCACTTTTCTGGTGGGAGGGGTCATTGTCGTCTAAAAACATGGGCAGAAGTTAATCATAATATGCTGTAGATAAATGAGTGAAACAGTGGAAAGAGCAGGGGGGGGAGGGGGGGGGGGGTACAGTGCATGGTAGGGGAAGATGGAGAAAGAGAGAGAATGAACAGTTCTCAGTTCTTTACATTACAACGATTCTTTGTTTCTTTCCCTCCTTCTTCCACCGCTGCACCCTCTAACAGCCTCCACTGGCATCCACAGTTTTGCTTTTACGCGAGTGACCTTTTTTGTATCCCCAGAATTAATCAGAGAAAGACCCGAAATTGGCTAAAAGCCAGGGAATAAGTTAATTACATGTTATAAATTTTAACGAACATTCTTCTCCAAAGAGAAGAAGGGGAGAGAAAAGAAACCAACTCGTTAATAATCACAAAAACAGACGCATGAAAATTATTTAAGCATCTACATTAGAGAAAGAGAGAGGGTGGGGAAGAGAGAGAGAGAGAGAGAGAGAGAGAGAGAGCGCTGGTAATACTCGTGCAAGCTGTCGAAGTCTTGTGATGTAGCTGTTTTTAAGCGCCCGCAAAGCAAAGCAAGGCGATGCAAAAAGTGAGGACGACTGCGTGATGGAGTGGGCCAGGCGCATGCACAACAAAAAACATGGTCACAAACATGGGATGGAACAGCACGCGACCTGGGGAAAAGAAAACAGAAAGAAAAGATCAAAGGCCTGCTGGCTTCAGCACTGCTTGTAGGGAAGGGCAGGGGGGGAGGTGGCGGGGAGGGGGGGGGGGAGGGAGGCTGATTTAGTGGCCGCTCGTGCCTCTCTCTCTCTCTCTCTCTTCTTTTCTTTTCTTTTCTGCTCCATTTCTTTGTTGTTGTTTTTCGACCTTCCCCATGGTTTCGTTGTAGTTTTGTTGTTGTTGTTGTTTTTGGTTTTTGGTTTTGTCTTTTTTTTTCTTCGCTTGCTAAACGCTGGACGCAACGTTTCCTTTCTGCTAACTATGTAGACACAAATAACGCATGTACAGAATAATGCACACACGGATTGTCTACAATCGCTTACGTACGCGCACGTATTAAAAGAATGCACGCAGTCACGCAGTGTGTGCATACATTTATCCACAAGCAGTCACATTCACCCACATGCTCAGATTGCAGACCATCAGGTATCAGGTTAATGTTTCAATATCAGTTGTTCGTTATGAGGCCCGGGTCCCTTATGAAAAGGTGTGTGAACATTTTGTTGTATAGGCGTCACATTGCGATACAGTCAAACAAAATTACAGCCAAATTACACTACGATTCGTTATGTATAACAATGAAAAGTAGTGATTCATCTGAATGTATAGTTTTGAAACTCAGCACAGGCCACAACAGCTTAACCCACCATTTATATACTAAATTCCACATTGGTCACTCTGCACATTGCCCCTGTGGGACTGACAGCCAGACAACAGATCACCTGCTGCAGTCCTGCCCCCTCCATGAGGTGCTCAGGAAGAGGTACTGGTCCGGCCCAACTCCAGTGACTGGAAGCTCTACGGCTGTGTGGAGGACCTGCAGCGTACAGCCGCCTTCATTGCGGAGACTGGGATGTCCATTCTGAACATTTTTTTAAACAATTTCAAAGCAGGTTGAACAAGGAGGGTGACAGAAAGAGAGCGGGTGGGTGATGGGTGCCGTGGAGGGGAGGGGGGAGGGGAGGATCTGAATACCGGCAAAAGGACAGTTTTCAGGTTCAGTGTCTCAAGGAGGTGTTCATATCTTGGTGGCGTGTGCCTGACCAGCAGTATCACCAAGCGCTCCAGTCAGGACTTCAGTTCATGCACAGCATGTTTGTTGGTTTGTCTGTTGACAAGTAAAGTGCACCCTGTGTGTACACTGTTCTAAGTCGTTACGGTCATTGCTGCATCTTAGAGAAAGCACAACACAAATAATTGGGAATCGGTCATTGACGCCGTTGACACATTTGAAAATCAATGACCCATCAACGTGGCAGCAAGCTGATTACTTTATTCTGATGTATTTATTTTCTCAAAACTACCAACCACCAGCAGCTACACACCACTTTTAGATAGTTTTAGACAGTATGAGTGCACGGAATGTCGTTTTAATTAACGAGTTTGTCCCGAAACTAAGAGTGGTTGAGCGATGTAGGCACCCTTCATCAGTTAACCGGTGGCCTTGTGGTAAAGCGCTCTACTAAGAGGCGAGCGACCACGGGCTCGAGTCCCAAATATGGACCGGAATTGTTACCCCCACCGCCACCTCTCTTCCCCCACTAAACCTTTCGTGGTTGTCTAGGTACTAGTCCTTCGGATAAGACGATAAACTGAGGCCCCGCATGCAGAATGCACCTAGCGCACCTGAGGTAACTCACGTCAATAAAATTGCTGTCCCTTGTAAAATTATTCAGAAAAAATCTATTTCAAATAGTGCAGTGAGTGCATTTCTAGACAGGAAAAAAAGAGAAGTTAGCGCTGCACTGTGGCGACGCACTCTCCCCGGGAGAAGCAGCAAGAATTTCACACAGTAATAGGTTAGGACGAAACCAACAACACAGCACAACACAGCACAGCACAGCACAGCACAGCACAGCACAGTTTCAGGGAGACATGGCCGTGGAATGACAACAATGTAGGGCCTGATAAGAGGGAAGGGAGAGGCGAGAAAGAGGGAAGAGAAGGGGGAGGGATAGGACAGGGGAGTGAAGAAAGGGAGAGAGAAGAGAGAGATAATGGAGGTGGAATGAAGAGCTAAATGAGAGGAGAGGGAAGGAAGAGGGACGAAAAGGGAGAGCGAAGAGAGAGGGAGTAGAAATGACATGAAGAGCGAAAAGAGATGAGAGGGCAGGGAGAGGGAAGCAGGGGGAGGGATAGGGAAGAAAGGGAGAGTGATGGAAGAGAGAGTGGATATGGAATGAAGAGGGAAGGGAGAGTGATGGAAGAGAGAGTGGATATGGAATGAAGAGGGAAGGGAGAGTGATGGAAGAGAGAGTGGATATGGAATGAAGAGGGAAATATGAGAGGGAAGAAAGGGAGAGTGATGGAAGAGAGAGTGGATATGGAATGAAGAGGGAAATATGAGAGGGAAGAAAGGGAGAGTGATGGAAGAGAGAGTGGATATGGAATGAAGAGGGAAGGGAGAGTGATGGAAGAGAGAGTGGATATGGAATGAAGAGGGAAATATGAGAGGGAAGAAAGGGAGAGTGATGGAAGAGAGAGTGGATATGGAATGAAGAGGGAAGGGAGAGTGATGGAAGAGAGAGTGGATATGGAATGAAGAGGGAAGGGAGAGTGATGGAAGAGAGAGTGGATATGGAATGAAGAGGGAAGGGAGAGTGATGGAAGAGAGAGTGGATATGGAATGAAGAGGGAAGGGAGAGTGATGGAAGAGAGTGGATATGGAATGAAGAGGGAAGGGAGAGTGATGGAAGAGAGTGGATATGGAATGAAGAGGGAAGGGAGAGTGATGGAAGAGAGTGGATATGGAATGAAGAGGGAAGGGAGAGGGAAGAAAGGGAGAGTGATGGAAGGGAGAGTGGATATGGAATGAAGAGGGGAAGGAGAGGGAAGAAAGGGAGAGTGATGGAAGAGAGAGTGGATATGGAATGAAGAGGGAACGATGAGAGGGAAGGGAGAGGAAAATGAGAGGGGGGGGAGAGAGAGAGAAGCTAGGGGAAGGAGAAGGAAGTGAGAGGGAAGAAAGGGAGAGGGAAGGAAGAGCGAAAGGAATGGGAGAGGAAGTATAAGCGGGAGCAGTCTATGGCACATCTGACACGACCAGCAGGACATGTCAGAAGAGCACTGACCAGGCCGTTTTGGTTTTGCTGTTGTTTTTGTTCTTTGGTTCTGTGCATAGCTCGCCCGGGAAACGAACTCTCTAATTCGGGTCGTAAATCAGACGGCAGGCATGTTTATTAAAGTGTGTGTGAGAGGGGAGAGTTTGGTTTGGGTGGCAGTGGTGTGTGTTAGTGTGTGTGTTAGTGTGTGTGTTATGTGTTAGTGTGTGTGTGTGTATGTGTGTGTGTGTGTTAGTGTTACTGTTAGTGTGTGTGTGTGTGTTTGAGAGAGAGAGAGAGAAGAAGTGGGGGGCAGACGAGAGACAAGCACACACAGAAAGAGAGGCAGAGACACAGAGAGAGAAGAGAAAAGGTGTCGATGATTCCATCCTGAACCAAAGCGAACACAGGACTTGGGGACATTGACAGTTAATCCCTCTGGCCGCCTCGGGAACCTGGCCACGACGGGTATGTTTCTCTGCTAAAGCACGGCGAAATCTTGCTTAGGAGTGGTGCTCTGGAGGAGGTGGCAGAGTGGTTAAGACGCTGATCTGCACGTACAGTGCCCGTGAGTGTCTGGGTTCGATTCACCCTTTCTCGCACGTGTGACTGGAATATCAAACTGAGCGTCTGGTCATTCGGATGAGACGATAAACCCAGGTCCGTGCGCAGCACGCACTTGGCACATTTGAAAAAGAAGTGCCCATAGCCCTCCTTCGGTCATTGTGGACAGTGCCCATAGCCCTCCTTCGGTCATTGTGGACAGTGCCCATAGCCCTTCTTGGGTCATTTTGGACAGTGCCCATAGCCCTCCTTCGGTCATTGTGGACAGTGCCCATAGCCCTTCTTGGGTCATTTTGGACAGTGCCCATAACCCTTGTTCGGTCATTGTGGACAGTGCCCATAGCCCTTCTTGGGTCATTGTGGAAAGTGCCCATAGCCTTCCTTCGGTCATTGTGGACAGTGCCCATAGCCCTTCTTGGGTCATTGTGGACAGTGCCCATAGCCTTCCTTCGGTCATTGTGGACAGTGCCCATAGCCCTTCTTGGGTCATTGTGGACAGTGCCCATAGCCTTCCTTCGGTCATTGTGGACAGTGCCCATAGCCTTCCTTCGGTCATTGTGGACAGTGCCCATAGCCTTCCTTCGGTCATTGTGGACAGTGCCCATAGCCCTTCTTGGGTCATTGTGGACAGTGCCCATAGCCTTCCTTCGGTCATTGTGGACAGTGCCCATAGCCCTTGTTCGGTCATTGTGGACAGTGCCCATAGCCCTTGTTCGGTCATTATGGACAGTGCCCATAGCCCTTGTTCGGTCATTGTGGACAGTGCCCATAGCCCTTGTTCGGTCATTATGGACAGTGCTCATAGCCCTTCTTGGGTCATTGTGGACAGTGCCCATAGCCCTTCTTGGGTCATTGTGGACAGTGCCCATAGCCCTTGTTCGGTCATTGTGGACAGTGCCCATAGCCCTTCTTGGGTCATTGTGGACAGTGCCCATAGCCCTTCTTGGGTCATTGTGGACAGTGCCCATAGCCCTTGTTCGGTCATTGTGGACAGTGCCCATAGCCCTTGTTCGGTCATTGTGGACAGTGCCCATAGCCCTTCTTGGGTCATTTTGGACAGTGCCCATAGTCCTTCTTCGGTCATTTTCGACAGTGCCCATAGCCCTTCTTGGGTCATTGTGGACAGTGCCCATAGCCCTTCTTGGGTCATTTTGGACAGTGCCCATAGCCCTTGTTCGGTCATTGTGGACAGTGTCCATAGCCCTCCTTCGGTCATTGTGGACAGTGCCCATAGCCTTCCTTCGGTCATTGTGGACAGTGCCCATAGCCTTCCTTCGGTCATTGTGGACAGTGCCCATAGCCTTCCTTCGGTCATTGTGGACAGTGCCCATAGCCCTTCTTCGGTCATTGTAGACAGTGTCCATAGCCCTTGTTCGGTCATTGTGGACAGTGCCCATAGCCCTCCTTCGGTCATTGTGGACAGTGCCCATAGCCCTTCTTGGGTCATTTTGGACAGTGCCCATAACCCTTGTTCGGTCATTGTGGACAGTGCCCATAGCCCTTCTTGGGTCATTGTGGACAGTGCCCATAGCCTTCCTTCGGTCATTGTGGACAGTGCCCATAGCCCTTCTTGGGTCATTGTGGACAGTGCCCATAGCCTTCCTTCGGTCATTGTGGACAGTGCCCATAGCCCTTGTTCGGTCATTGTGGACAGTGCCCATAGCCCTTGTTCGGTCATTGTGGACAGTGCCCATAGCCCTTGTTCGGTCATTATGGACAGTGCTCATAGCCCTTCTTGGGTCATTGTGGACAGTGCCCATAGCCCTTCTTGGGTCATTGTGGACAGTGCCCATAGCCCTTGTTCGGTCATTGTGGACAGTGCCCATAGCCCTTGTTCGGTCATTGTGGACAGTGCCCATAGCCCTTGTTCGGTCATTGTGGACAGTGAGATCTCACCTCTAGTCTGGGCATTGGAAGGGTGGACCCAGTCCTCTCCCTTTGCCGTTGTCACCTTGCCCAACCTGTCACGTACCTGGCCATTCACACCTGGGAGATGAGGAAACTCGGTGTAAAGTACATTCCCTGTGTAGAAACTGGGACTGGAAGCCTGACCAGTGGTGGACACTGGATCACAAGTCCAACGCTTTACCGATTATGGCGCGTTGTAGTCTGATTCGTGTGTGAAATTACACACACCTGTGCCTGGAGAGAGAGAGAGAGAGAGAGAGAGAGACAGACAGAAATACGGAAGTACTGATTTCATGGCAGCAACTCAATGCCACCACTCCCGTAAACCAAACTACTTTAATTAAGCAAGGGGCTAATTGATTACTTAATCATGGGGCCTGCGTCGGGTAGAAAGCAACACCATTGTAGGCAACTAGATCGATAGCAACCGACATCACAAGTTGACTTTACGCAAATACAGTCTTTACAGCGTTACACTACAACACCTTTCGGTATTATTTACAATGCCAGTCTACAGCTGCAGTAGCAGTAGCACGCCTAACAGTAGAAGTAGTGGTGGTGGTCGTACTGTTAGTAGTGGTTACTGTTGAAGTAGTGGTGGTGGTTGTACTGTTAGTAGTGGTTACTGTTGAAGTAGTGGTGGTGGTTGTACTGTTAATAGTGGTTACTGTTGAAGTAGTGGTGGTGGTTGTACTGTTAGTAGTAGTTACTGTTGAAGAAGTGGTGGTGGTTGTACTGGTAATAGTAGTTAGTGTTGAAGTAGTGGTGGTGGTTGTACTGTTAATAGTGGTTACTGTTGAAGTAGTGTTGGTGGTTGTACTGTTAATAGTGGTTACTGTTGAAGTAGTGGTGGTGGTTGTACTGTTAGTAGTGGTTACTGTTGAAGTAGTGGTGGTGGTTGTACTGTTAGTAGTAGTTACTGTTGAAGTAGTGGTGGTGGTTGTACTGTTAGTAGTGGTTACTGTTGAAGTAGTGGTGGTGGTTGTACTGTTAATAGTAGTTAGTGTTGAAGTAGTGGTGGTGGTTGTACTGTTAATAGTAGTTAGTGTTGAAGTAGTGGTGGTGGTTGTACTGTTAATAGTAGTTAGTGTTGAAGTAGTGGTGGTGGTTGTACTGTTAGTAGTGGTTACTGTTGAAGTAGTGGTGGTGATTGTACTGTTAATAGTAGTTAGTGTTGAAGTAGTGGTGGTGGTGGTTGTACTGTTAGTAGTAGTTACTGTTGAAGTAGTGGTGGTGGTTGTACTGTTAGTAGTAGTTACTGTTGAAGTAGTGGTGGTGGTTGTACTGTTAGTAGTAGTTAGTGTTGAAGTAGTGGTGGTGGTTGTACTGTTAATAGTAGTGTTGAAGTAGTGGTGGTGGTTGTACTGTTAATAGTAGTTACTGTTGAAGTAGTGGTGGTGGTTGTACTGTTAGTAGTAGTTAGTGTTGAAGTAGTGGTGGTGGTTGTACTGTTAATAGTAGTTAGTGTTGAAGTAGTGGTGGTGGTTGTACTGTTAGTAGTAGTTACTGTTGAAGTAGTGGTGGTGGTTGTACTGTTAATAGTAGTTACTGTTGAAGTAGTGGTGGTGGTAGTTGTACTGTTAGTAGCAGTTAGTGTTGAAGTAGTGGTGGTGGTTGTACTGTTAATAGTAGTTACTGTTGAAGTAGTGGTGGTGGTTGTACTGTTAGTAGTGGTTACTGTTGAAGTAGTGGTGGTGATTGTACTGTTAATAGTAGTTAGTGTTGAAGTAGTGGTGGTGGTTGTACTGTTAATAGTGGTTACTGTTGAAGTAGTGGTGGTGGTTGTACTGTTAATAGTAGTTAGTGTTGAAGTAGTGGTGGTGGTTGTACTGTTAGTAGTAGTTAGTGTTGAAGTAGTGGTGGTGGTTGTACTGTTAGTAGTAGTTACTGTTGAAGTAGTGGTGGTGGTTGTACTGTTAGTAATGGTTACTGTTGAAGTAGTGGTGGTGGTGGTAACAGTGGTGGAATAGTTGTGGTGGTGGTGGTTGTGGCTTTTGTAATAGTGATGCTGGTTGCAATAAGTGCAGCTGCAGTTGATGGGCGCGTGCACACACACAGACACACACACACATACATACATACATACATACACGCACGCACGCACGCACGCACGCAGATAGATGTATGGTGTGTGTGTGTGTGTGTGTGTGAGAGAGAGAGAGAGAGAGAGAGAGAGAGAGTGTGTGTGTGTGTGTGTGTGACAGACAGACAGGCAGACAGACAAACAGTCATGCAGTCAGGCAGGCAGACAGACAGACAGACAGAGATGAAGAACCAAATTGGAACGAAGAGCCAAGGAGAAATGTCACACAATGAGCAACAGCATCACCTGTTGATGCCTCCCCGCCAACCTCTCTGTTCAGGTTGTCCAGTTCACTGAGATAGATTGGTTTCCAACCTGTCTGTTCAGGTTGTCCAGTTCACTGAGACAGATTGGTTTCCAACCTCTGTGTTCAGGTTGTCCAGTTCACTGAGATAGATTGGTTTCCAACCTCTGTGTTCAGGTTGTCCAGTTCACTGAGATAGATTGGTTTCCAACCTGTCTGTTCAGGTTGTCCAGTTCACTGAGATAGATTGGTTTCCATCCTCTGTGTTCAGGTTGTCCAGTTCACTGAGATAGATTGGTTTCCATCCTCTGTGTTCAGGTTGTCCAGTTCACTGAGATAGATTGGTTTCCAACCTCTCTGTTCAGGTTGTCCAGTTCACTGAGATAGATTGGTTTCCAACCTCTGTGTTCAGGTTGTCCAGTTCACTGAGATAGATTGGTTTCCATCCTCTCTGTTCAGGTTGTCCAGTTCACTGAGATAGATTGGTTTCCAACCTCTGTGTTCAGGTTGTCCATTTCACTGAGATAGATTGGTTTCCAACCTCTCTGTTCAGGTTGTCCAGTTCACTGAGATAGATTGGTTTCCAACCTGTCTGTTCAGGTTGTCCAGTTCACTGAGATAGATTGGTTTCCAACCTGTCTGTTCAGGTTGTCCAGTTCACTGAGACAGATTGGTTTCTGTATTTCACTTCAAGGAACTTTTCACCCTCGGCAATTTACAACTCCCATCTTTTTTTGCACGTATGGGAAAGTTTTTCGGAGCGTGCGTGAGTATAATGACTCAAGAGGTTGGCTGTTTTTTTTAATGGTAGATATTTTTCTTTATCGAAGACCTGTTTACTTGCCCTTGTTTGTTGCTATGTTGAAGGGGTGGGGCATAAGAAGAGAGGCAGGACAGGAGAGGAGAGATAGAGATAGAGAGATAGATAGATAGATAGAGAGAGAGAGAGAGAGAGAGAGAGGAAGGACAGGGGTGCTTGGAGCCATGCATTGCTGATTTACAGTCGCAAGGTTTAACAGCCATTTTGATTCTTTTCATTGCCTCCCTTATCTGGTGGTAACGAGGGATGTTTGTTCTGGCGATGGCTATTTAGAGACATTTCTCCGAATAGGAATGAACGTTTGCCAATCAAATGGGTGAAATGGAGGAGGAGGAGATACAAAAGAAGAAGAGGGAGGAGGAGAAGGAGGAGGAGATGGAGGAGGAGGAGGAGAAGAAGGGAAAAAACAAAACAAAAACACAGTATGTTTGCATTAATATAAATATAATAACCATTATTGGATCCACAATTTCCTCCTATAGATGCGGTAACATTGGGTTTTTTCCCTTCGGATCATGACAGAGTTTAAGTCCGTAGTGATCAGCTGTCCCCTCACTGAGACAATACACGTTAACAGGTCCGTCTGACAGTCACAACACTGCGA
The DNA here is from genome assembly GCF_041734735.1 of Babylonia areolata. Classification (NCBI taxonomy): domain Eukaryota; kingdom Metazoa; phylum Mollusca; class Gastropoda; order Neogastropoda; family Buccinidae; genus Babylonia; species Babylonia areolata. The sequence continues at coordinate 1,361,467 of NC_134882.1, read as the reverse complement.
TTTTGGACTTTTTCTCTGGGGATTGCATGACGTTAGTTCAACAAAATATGTTGCACCATTGACATGCACATATGTGGTAACTGCCTTTCAAACTCATGCCACATTGGTCGCATTTCATCAGTGCTGTGCAGCCAAGGGGGTGATGTAATGATGTGATGTTGGTGGAGTTCAGTGCTTTCCAGACACTTGCTACTTCCAAAGGCCTGTCAACTGACTTCCAAACAACACACACACTTTCCCACGTGGAGGAACAAACACAACTCCTTTGTTCAGGTATAAGTACGTTAAGCGGGAAGGACATCAGTTCCCCTTCCCAGATCGACATTCGCGCAGAAACATGGGAATCGCAACATCAGGCTTGAAGTGTATTTCCTTTTGACTTTCCGCCTTTTTCAGTTCGTTTTTCTTGGTTTCGTTCGTTAGACGGGCACCTTTTTCAGTTCCATCAGAATAAGTTATTTCTATTTGCTTCTGCTCCTTGAAGAGATTAAGTGCTGCCATTCAGTCAGTGTGTTCTTACGAATCCCAATCACAGACCTTGCTCCATTGGCACAGTCTGGTACTTACCTGTAGCTCGCTTCGTGTCTCTCCATTCTGTCCATTAGTCGACGAAATCGAATAAAAAAACAAACAAGCAAAAAAGATAAACAAAAAGCAGATGATGGTTTTCAGGCTGGGCTAGAAAGGTTGACTGAATTTGTGTAGAATGTAGTGGGAGGTTTAAAAGGAAACCGTAAAAAACAGCAGCAACAACAACAACAACAACAACAGAGGGAGGTAGATAAAAACTGTTGTAGGGGTTGGAAAAAACTCTGATGGGATTCCAAGGAGGACATCTTAAGGTTTTGATCTTGTCGGAAAATTTAGCTTTGAGTTGTTTGTGTCTCTTCGTTTTTGTGTGTGCTGAGTATGTTGGATATATTTTTTCATTTTTTCTTTTTTATCTGTCTTGACGTATCGACTTTCTCTCTGTATCTCCTCGTCTGTCTGTCTGCCTGTGTGTGTATTTGTGCATGCGCGCGCGTGCGGTGTGTTTTGTAGTGTAATGAGTTACAAACACACATACGCGCGCTCGTGCGATAAATTCAAGTATTGTCACGGAAGCAAATATGCACACATGTATGTACCTTCTGTAAATGTTCACGCACTAGCACGCTGACATAGAATCACACGCAATACTTATCCAGACGGATAGGGGATGTGATGAGAGAATGAGAGACAGACAGACAGGCAGAGAGGGAGAGAGACAGAGACAGAGGGAGAGAGAATGATTTTAATGACACATGCCAAGACCTTCTATCATGACACTGAAGTGCAAACGAAGTACTTTTTGAGAGAGAGTGAGAAGGGGGAAGGGAGGGAGACAGAGACAGAGACAAAATAAGGATGGGAGGAGGCAAGGTGGGTGGTAGGGAGTGAGGTGGGGGTGTGGGGGGCGAGAGGAGGGGGACAGGCGGGCGGGCAGTGCAGTAGTAGCAGCGTAGATTTCAAGCGTCAATCCGTCCGACGTGGTTTCCGCAGACTGTGTGGCCTTTCTGTGTGCATAGAAATGGACTGATTTACCTTCTGCCCTTCTTTCTTCCTTCTCTCTGTCTCTGTGTCTCTGTCTGTCTGTCTGTCTCAAGGTCTGATTGCCTTGTCTGTGGTTATAGAAAAAGTTACTGCACTTGAAATATGTGCGCTCGCGAGCGCACACAGACAGGCACAGACACACAGACATAGACACACACGCACACACACACACACACACAGCCGCGTGTGTACACACAAGAATAACAACAACATCGCACAATACGCACAATGCATCTCTCTCTCTCTCTTTCTTTCTCTCTGTCTCTCTCCAAACTAAACCGCATGTCTCTTCACCCACAAGAAACAAAATGCATGTTAATCACAGCCAGACAAAAGAGGCTAAACACTATATATAATTTTCCTTCCATCCAAATTAAAGGTGAACCTATTGAACAGGTCAGTGATCATAAAGTTCTGGGGATCATAATTGACAACAATCTCACTTGGAATCCTCACATAAATTCCCTTTGCAAAAAGACAGCCCAGAAAACCTATCAACTATCCAAAATCAAACATTTCCTTGACCTTTATTCACGGAAATTATTTTTTCAAGCACATATCCAGTCTACAATAGATTATGCATCAACACTATGGGACTACACAAGTGCGAACACCATGAAGCCATTACTAAATCTTCATAAACGGGGGCCCAAAATGGTACCTCCCCCCACCCCACCCACCACCCAGTCCATATCCCAATCCCAAGAGCTGACTTGTTCAAATCCAGTCCGGTTTATTCAGGCGCCACCATATGGAACTCACTCCCAGAAACAATTAAACAACACCATTGCCCAACCACCTTCAAAAAACATTGCCTTTCCCACCTTATGCCATAATGTGTTATGTAAATCGTTCATTTAATGATACTTTTTCTCAGATGTGTATAGTTGACTGAGAACCTTCCTCACCCTCCATCCCCCATTCTGGTCTGCAGTGTGGTGTGTGTTGTGTGTGTTTGCTTCTTTCATTTGGTTTATTTTTCCCTGTGCATTGTACTAACACCATGCTAGTGCATGTATGTCGTGTGTGTGTGTGTGTGTGTGTGTGTGTGTGTGTGTGTGTGTGTGTGTGTGTGTGTATTTCTTTTTTTTCTTCTTATTTTTTTAATATAATTTTTCCCCTCTGTTTTGTATTTTTACTGACAGCACGCTTTCATGTTACTTAGTATTGTGTAGTGTAGACCCTATTCAGGGCGTGGACTGGATGTTAAAATGCACACCAGTGCTTATCTTATCTATTATCTTCGAACTAAAGAATTTGTCTTGTCTTGTCTTGTCTTGTCTTGTCTCTCTCTCTCTCTCTCTACTTCACTGTCTCTCTATGTATGTCTCTCTCTCTGTCTCTCTCTCTCGACCTGTTAGTCTCTCTCTCTCCCTCTCTTTGTCTTTCTCTCAATTTCCCTCTCTTTATCTCTTTCTATCTTTCTCTCAATTTCCCTCTCTTTATCTTTCTCAGTTTTTCTCTGTTTATCACATTCACTGTCTGTGTCTCTCTCTTTCTCTCTCTCACTTTCTCTCTCTCTCTCTCACTTTCTCTGTCTCTCTGTCTGTCTGTCTCTCTCAGTCTCTCTCAGTCTCGCTCTGTCTCTCTGTCTATCTGACTGTCTCTGTCTCTATCTATCTATCTGATTGTACGTCTCTCTCTCCGTTTCTGTCTCTGTCACTCTCTGTCTCTGTCTCTCTTCCTCATAGGACGGAGGAAATAATTACATTGATGGCTCACTGTGTTAATCCCTTGGTCTATTTGCACTGCACTCAGCTGTGGATATTGGACAGTTTTTCGGGACAAACAGTCAGAAAAAAACGAATAACTCGCTCACACACACACACACACACACACACACACACACACACACACACACGCACACGCACACAAACACGCGCGCGCGCGCACGCACATGTTTCTCATATCGATAAAGTGGGGAAAGGGAAAGAAGGGAAATGACAAGGCGAGGAGGTTTCTTGGGGTTTTTTGTTTGTTTTTTGTTTTTGTTTTTTTCGTTTTTTGTTGCTGTTGTTGTCAAAACACTGGTTTTGGAAGTGTGTGCAAATGGTTTCTCTCTGAGAGAGGAAGTTGAGGTGTGTGGAAACGCTCATTTCCATGTTTGAATTTCGGCAATTCTTTTTTTTTTTTTTTTTTTTGGTGTGTGCAAATTATTTGTCTTCCACGCGGAGATCGAGCGAGCGAGCGAGGAGAGAGAGAGAGAGGAGTTTTTAAACGTGTATTTTTATTTTGGTGTTAAAACGCGGGAGGGTGAAGTGTGTGTGTGAAACTGGTTTCTGTCTGGTTAGAACGGCCCACGTGCGTGCCATGGGTCAAAACATGTTTGATTCCAGTCGCCGCTGATGATTGTTTTGGGGATGTCTTCTCTTTCTTGATGCCAGTTCTGGCTGAGTTTGAAGCCCCTTCTCTCTGTCTGTCCGTCTGTCTCTTTTTCTGTCTCTGTCTGTGTCTGTGTCTCTGTCTATCCATCCATCTATCTCGGCGTCTCTCTGTTTTTCCCTCATTGTTCTCTCTCTGTCTTATGTGTGTGCCTCTCTCTTTGTCTCGCCCTCTGTCCCTTTCTCTCTCTGTTTCTGTCTGTCTGTCTCTCTCTGTTTCTATATGTCTGTCTGTCTCTGTTTCTATATGTCTGTCTCTCTCTGTTTCTGTCTGTCTCTGTTTCTATACGTCTGTCTCTCTCTGTTTCTGTCTGTCTCTGTTTCTATACGTCTGTCTCTCTCTGTTTCTATATGTCTGTTCTATCTGTTTCTGTATGTCTGTCTGTCTCTGTTTCTATATGTGTCTCTCTCTGTTTCTGTCTGTCTCTCTCTGTTTCTATATGTCTCTGTTTCTATACGTCTGTCTCTCTCTGTTTCTATATGTCTGTTCTATCTGTTTCTGTATGTCTGTCTGTCTCTGTTTCTATATGTCTGTCTCTGTTTCCATATGTCTGTCTGTCTCTGTTTCTATATGTCTGTCTGTCTCTGTTTCTATATGTCTGTCTCTGTTTCCATATGTCTGTCTGTCTCTGTTTCTATATGTCTGTCTGTCTCTGTTTCTATATGTCTGTCTCTGTTTCCATATGTCTGTCTGTCTCTGTTTCTATATGTCTGTCTCTGTTTCTATATGTCTGTCTCTTTCCATATGTTTGTCTGTCTCTGTTTCCATATGTCTGTCTCTCTCTGCTTCTATATGTCTGTTTATCTCTGCTTCTATATGTCTGTTTATCTCTGTTTCTATATGTCTGTTTCTCTCTGTTTCCATATGTCTGTTTCTCTCTGTTTATATATGTCTGTCTCTCTCTGCTTCTATATGTCTGTCTCTCTCTGTTTCCATATGTCTGTCTGTCTCTGTTTCTATGTCTGTTTCTCTCTTTGTCTCGCCCTCTGTCCCTTTCTCTCTCTCTTTCTATGATTTTGTTTATATCCCTCTCCCTCTTTCTATACGTCTGTCTCTCTCTCTGCGTCTGTTTCTCTCTCGCTCTGTCTGTCTGTCATTGTAACTTTGTTCTTTCTTTCTTTGTTTCTTTCTGTCCGTCTTTCCTTCTTTTTTATGTTACTGGTGTGTTCATTTTCTGTGCACTCCCCCCCCCCCCCCCCCCCCCCTCCCCCCTTTCAGCCTCCATCTTTCACTTTGTCTTTCACTCCATCCGTTCACTGTCATCTCTCTGCATGTGTGTTAATATCATTTCGAACTCTCACTCACTCTCTCTCTATTTTTGTCTCTCTCTCTCTCTTTCTATTTATCTGTGTGTGTGTGTGTGTGTGTGTGTGTGTGTTTGTTTTGATGTGTGCGTCATTGACTGAAATGTATTGTTTCCGACTCTTTGTCCTGTAAAACCATAGGGAGAGAGAGAGAGAGAGGGGGGGGGGGGGTGTTTGCGAGTGACTGTGTGTGTGTGTTGTCCCCCCCCCCCGGCCCCCTCACACACACACACACACACACACACTGTGGTAGTTGGTGCCAGACAAGGTACCTCTTTCCAAACCACCACACCCCGACACTGACACATCACGCTTCCCAGCCAAGTGTTCTCATGCAGACCTCAATACAACACACGCCGACACGTTCTCTCACGACAGTCGCGCGTGCGCGTCGCCCCTTCCCGTCATGCACAGCCACCATGGCGCGCGCCGGCGCTGGCACGTGCAGTTTTTAAGAACCCGGATATTGTTGGGGCCAGTCGAGGCTTCACAGAATTGCTCCGTGAAAACGCAAGGACGGTATTTCAGACGTGCGCGAACGGGTGAACATAAGCTTGCCCTCCTGGTTTTGTGTTCATACATTTTACATCGTGTATGTGCTCAAGGGCTCAAAAACATGCACATGCGCATACAAAATAAACATGCACGCATACACGGACAAACACACGCAAATACGAGCTAACGTGGATGCGAGCGTGTGCATGCATACACAAATCTGTACACACAGAGAGAGAGAGAGAGAGAGAGAGAGAGAGAGAGAGATTGGGGCAGAGAGAAAGAGGGAAAGACAGAGTCACTGAGAGAGAAAGAGGGAGAGAGGGAGATAGAGAGAGATGGAGGCACGGAGAGAGAGAGGAGAGGATACACACACACACACACACACACACACACACACACACACACACACACAGGCACAGAGAGAGAGAGCAGAGTTCCGGGCAGAGGTGTGATTGGCAATTATTTACCCTGCCTGGGTCGCAGGAGGTTAGGTTGGGGTGAAGCTAAAGAGTGAGAATGAGAGACAGAGACAGAGAGACAGGGGGGTGGAAGCGGTGAGATGAGGAAGGAAGGAGTGAGGGAAGGCTGCTAGCTGCTTCTTGATTGGCTGCATTTTAGCTGCCAGGTTGAGTGGAGATGATTGGCGGGAGTGGGAGGGGAAAGGTGGAGTGCCGATGTGTGAAGGGGGAGTACGGGAAGAGAAAGAATCAGGAGAGTGGGGGTTGGGGGTGAGAGATACAGGCTGAGACAGAGATAGAGTTGTTGGTCACAGCTAAGTCACATACGCGCATGCACGTACGCACACAGATACACACACTGTGGCACATGCACGCGCCTGCACACACACACACACACACACACACACACACACACACACATTGATTGATCCATAACTACAGCTTTTCTACTACTACTACTACTGCTATTACTACTACTACCACTACTACTACTACTACTACTACTAATATACCGTTATTGTTGTTATTATCATTGTTATTAGAATTGTAGGGGTGTTTACTGAGCGCTCATTCTTTTCCAGGGACAACATCCGGGTTCTTGAATATCCACTCACGTGCCAGGCGCTCGTGCTTCTGCGCATGACGGAAGCAGCGTCATCACGTGCGACTGTGGACAAAAGACGTGTTTCTGTGCTTGGAGAGGTCTGCTCCTCGACACTGGGACTCGTGATAGGTCAGTGACTGGTGGTGGGCAGAGAGAGGGGCAAGAAACCCT
>NC_134882.1:1339478-1341978 GCF_041734735.1 Babylonia areolata | reverse complement strand
TGTGTGGTGTGGTGTGGTGTGGTGTAGTTTGGTTTGGTGTGGTGTGGTGTGGTGTAGTTTGGTTTGGTGTTGTGTGGTGTGGTGTGGTGTGGTGTAGTTTGGTTTGGTGTGGTGTGGTGTGGTGTGGTGTAGTTTGGTTTGGTGTGGTGTGGTGTGGTGTGGTGTGGTGTGGTGTGGTGTAGTTTGGTTTGGTATTGTGTGGTGTGGTGTGGTTTGGTTTGGTATTGTGTGGTGTAGTGTGGCGTCGCGTAGGTCGTTGTGGTGATGTGTGGTATGGCTTAATTTGGTGTATAGTGTAGTGTGGTTTGGTTTGGTATTGTGTGGTGTAGTGTGGCGTGGCGTAGGTCGTTGTGTTAATGTGTGGTATGGCTTAATTTGGTGTATGGTGTGGTGTGGAGTGGTGTAGTTTGGTTTGGTGTGGTGTGGTGTGGCGTGGCGTAGGTCGTTGTGTTAATGTGTGGTATGGCTTAATTTGGTGTATGGTGTGGTGTAGTGTGGTGTGGTTTGGTTTGGTGTTGTGTGGTGTGGTGTGGCGTGGCGTAGGTCGTTGTGTTAATGTGTGGTATGGCTTAATTTGGTGTATGGTGTGGTGTGGTGTGGAGTGGTGTAGTTTGGTTTGGTATTGTGTTCTGTGGTGTGGTGTGGCGTAGCGTGTTGCGATGTTGTGTTGGCTTTGCGTGATGCGATGTTGTGTTGCTTTGTGTGATGCGATGTTGTGTTGGCTTTGCGTGATGCGATGTTGTGTTGCTTTGTGTGATGCGATGTGTTGCTTTGTGTGATGTGTTGTGTTGCTTTGTGTGATGTGGTGTGTTGCTTTGTGTGATGTGGTGTGTTGCTTTGTGTGATGCGATGCTGTGTTGCTTTGTGTGATGTGATGTGTTGCTTTGTGTGATGTGATGCTGTGTTGCTTTGTGTGATGTGATGTGTTGCTTTGTGTGATGCGATGTGTTGCTTTGTGTGATGTGGTGTGTTGCTTTGTGTGATGCGATGCTGTGTTGCTTTGTGTGATGTGATGTGTTGCTTTGTGTGATGCGATGTGTTGCTTTGTGTGATGTGATGTGTTGCTTTGTGTGATGCGATGTGTTGCTTTGTGTGATGCGATGTTGTGTTGCTTTGTGTGATGTGGTGTGTTGCTTTGTGTGATGTGATGTTGTGTTGCTTTGTGTGATGCGATGCTGTGTTGCTGTGTGATGCAATGTTGTGTTGTGTTGCTTTGTGTGATGCGATGTTGCGTTGCTTTGCGTGATGCGATGTTGCGTTGCTTTGCGTGATGCGATGTTGCGTTGCTTTGCATCGTGTTGTGTTATGTCACCACGCTACAGAGCTAATCTTTGTTAGCAGGGAGATAGGAGACGGGGTGGGGTGGGGGTGTAAGGAAGTAAACACGTGAGTTACTTTAATTGTTTCATCAGCCAGTTTGGAAGTAAACACATGAGTTACTTTGTTTCATCAGTCAGTTTGGAAGTAAACATGTGAGTTACTTTAATTGTTTCATCAGTCAGTTTGGAAGTAAACACGTGAGTCACTTTGTTTCATCAGTCAGTTTGGAAGTAAACACGTGAGTTACTTTGTTTCATCAGTCAGTTTGGAAGTAAACACGTGAGTTACTTTGTTTCATCAGTCAGTTTGGAAGTAAACACGTGAGTTACTTTTTTTCATCAGTCAGTTTGGAAGTAAACACGTGAGTTACTTTAATTGTTTCATCAGTCCGTTTGGAAGTAAACACGTGAGTTACTTTGTTTCATCAGTCAGTTTGGAAGTAAACACGTGAGTCACTTTGTTTCATCAGTCAGTTTGGAAGTAAACACGTGAGTAAATTTGTTTCATCAGTCAGTTTGGAAGTAAACACGTGAGTTACTTTAATTGTTTCATCAGCCAGTTTGGAAGTAAACACGTGAGTTACTTTAATTGTTTCATTAGTCAGTTTGGAAGTAAACACGTGATTTACTTTATTTCATCAGTCAGTTTGGAAGTAAACACGTGAGTTACTTTAATTGTCTCATCAGTCCGTTTGGAAGTAAACACGTGAGTTACTTTAATTGTTTCATCAGTCAGTTTGGAAGTAAACACGTGAGTCACTTTGTTTCATCAGTCAGTTTGGAAGTAAACACGTGAGTTACTTTGTTTCATCAGTCAGTTTGGAAGTAAACACGTGAGTTACTTTGTTTCATCAGTCAGTTTGGAAGTAAACACGTGAGTTACTTTTTTTCATCAGTCAGTTTGGAAGTAAACACGTGAGTTACTTTAATTGTTTCATCAGTCCGTTTGGAAGTAAACACGTGAGTTACTTTGTTTCATCAGTCAGTTTGGAAGTAAACACGTGAGTCACTTTGTTTCATCAGTCAGTTTGGAAGTAAACACGTGATTTACTTTATTTCATCAGTCAGTTTGGAAGTAAACACGTGAGTTACTTTAATTGTCTCATCAGTCCGTTTGGAAGTAAACACGTGAGTTACTTTAATTGTTGCATCAGTCAGTTTGGAAGTAAACACTTGAGTTA
>NC_134882.1:1329478-1334478 GCF_041734735.1 Babylonia areolata | reverse complement strand
TTTGTCATCAAGAACAGATCCATCTGTAAATACATGGAGATGATTCTGATATTTTTCTGTTATATGAATTCTGGCAGTACTTGTCGTGATATTGATGTTTTCTTCCTTTTTTGTTTCAGAATAAGTGATATCAAAATCCGCTTTCAACATTTCCCAAAAAGGAACAGGAGAATGATGTGGTTTTGCAGCTAACTCTTTCATGTTAACTTCAGATTCTTTTAACAGATTTGAAATGTAAGTTGCAACTGTTTCTTGTGATGAGATGGCTTTAGCTCTTTTAGGAAAATCAATGTCTGATCTTACTGTCAGTTCATCAGCAATGAAATTTTTTGTCATTGAAGTGTACCTCACAGCGAATTTTGCTGTTGCTAACTCACGATGTTCATTTAAGGGAAGAATTCCGGCTGTTTTGTATGTTTCCTGATTGGATGCATGAGAGGGCACTCCGAGGGCAATTTTGATAGCCTTACAGTCTACACTTTGAATCTTTTGTAATAGATATTTAGGTGCACTGAAAAATATTTCTTGTGCATAGGTTATCTTAGATCTTACAAGGGCCATGGCAAGATGAATCAATGTTTTTGTATCCATTCCCCAGGGTAAGCGGCTTATAATTTTCATAAAATTGATACTTTTCCTTGCCTTTGTTAAGATGTAATCAAAGTGAATGTTCCATGTCAGCTTTGAAGTAAGATAAACGCCTAAAAACCTCACTACCTGTTTATAATCAATGACGTCACCAAGTAATTTAAAAATGGGTGTGCTAGATGGGTTACCACCTGAATTAAACAACATCATACATGTTTTTTCAGTCGACAAAGCTAGACCATTTTCAAACATATAGTTACCAATGTTATCGAGATCAGACTGATACAAACGACGTATATAATTCTGTGCTCTTTGTGGGGTTGACTTTTTTAGATTGACACCCATCCACATACATATATCATCAGCATACTGTACTAAAACTACACGACTTGACAATGCCTTTGGTAGATCCTGAATAAGAATATTAAAGAGAATAGGGGCTATAACTGAGCCCTGTGGAATTCCCATGTCAAGTTTATGTGGCAAAGAATAATGTGTTCCCACCCTTGCTTGAATAATTCTATTAGATAAAAAACTTTTAATATACTCATAGAGATTACCAGATATTCCAACTGATTTCAGTTTGAATAAAAGACGTTTATGCCAAACCTGATCATAGGCTTTTTTTACGTCAAAAAACGTTGCGAGGACACTTTTTCTGCGGGCAAACTGATGTTTTATTTGAGTTGTAATCTTTACTAGGTGTTCGACCGTTGATCTTCCTTTTCTAAATCCAGCCTGGTTCACTGGAATGATATTGTATTTTTCGCAGTAAGTTATAATTCTAAACAGGACTATTTTTTCCATCAATTTACAGACATGCGAGGTCAAAGCAATAGGCCTGTAACTATTTTTATTACGTTTAGGTTTTCCTGCTTTTAAAACCGGTACAACTATTGATGTTTTCCATATCTGTGGTACAGTTCCAGATGTCCAACATTTCTGATATATTTTGTGTAGGAAAACGATACAATTTTTTGGGATGTGTTTTAGCATCACATTCGATAGTGCATCGATTCCAACTGAACTTTTTTTATTGCCAAGGGAAGCTATAGCGGTTTGTAACTCCTCATACGTAATAGGAGAATTAAACCACAAGTCATTTTGCGGAATGGGATCACTGTATAAAGCACTATTTTCTTCCCTGTCTCTGTGTGTTTTACACTCAGGTGATAAACCTTCGTATTTGCTATTTTTCGCAAACATTTCAACAAAGATTTCTGCCTTTTCCTGATCTGATAGAAACTTGTTTTGTGAGTCATTTGATATTGGGCAACTTGGTAACTTTATTCCATTTTTCATTTCTTTCATTTTTGTCCAAACTTTATTAAAGTCTTTATGATCTGAAATTTCTTGTGAACAAAATGATGACCAATGATCTTTTTTAGCTTGGGCTACAGTCATATTACTCTGAGTGTTTGCTTTCTTCATTTCTTTGTGGTTTGGGGGCTTACTGTCCGCGAGGTAGTTCTTAAATGTTTCTTTCTTGTAACTAACTGCCTTTTCACATGCATCATTCCACCAGACATTGCCTGAACGGTCACCTGACTTCACAGCCTTTACTTTTGGTATCGACATATCAGCTGCTGATAACACAGCTTCTGTAAAATTTGAATACATTACATCTACACTCTCATTCTCAAGTTTTTCAAAATCGTGAGAGGTAAGAATGTTTTGAAATAAATCCCAATTTGCATTTTTATATTTATATTTTGGAATTATGTCGACGTTATTATCAGGCTGATTATCATCATCAGCGATTGTAATGATGATAGGCACATGGTCGCTTCCCAATGTGTCTTTATGTGTTTCCCAGGTACATGATGGGACTAGCTCCGGGGATATTAGTGTCAGGTCAATTGCTGTTGGTCTGTGTTTTGAGACGTCAGGAATTCTAGTAACACTACCATCATTCATAAGATAAAAGGGGCTGTCAGTGATGTTTTCTATTAACCGATTGCTTGTTACAGTTTTACAGTCCTTTTCCCAGAATGGAGCGTGAGCATTGAAATCACCAGCTATTACCCATTTACCAGGCTGTTGTTCTTGTAATGTTCTAAGCCACTCAGTATTTCGATCGTTTGGACCTTTCGGAAGATAAACGGAAAGTACGTTAAGATTTAGCTTGTTGCTAAATTTTACTGTAGCTGCACAAGAGTGTATGTCAAAGCTTGCAATAGACTTTAAAACAGGAGACTCACATAGACTATACTGTAATTCCCTAAGTATATAAATAGCAGTACTTATCTTCTTGCCCTCGTTCCCAGTTTCATATACTGGTGGAAAATAATAATTTGGAAGTTTGGGAAGCTTACATGCACTGATATTAAGTGACTGCAGAATCAAAACATCACACTTACTTGATGCTAGAAAATGTTTCAAATAGGCCAGGTTAGATAGAATAGATCTGCAGTTCCACTGGAGCAGCCTGATTTGCAATTGCGTTTGTTTTTTCATTACTGATTATCTTTCCTATCAGATAGGCAAATAATGTTATCAATACTATGAATAAATCAAACTGTATGATGGTGAAAATAAACAGTAAATGAAAGGAAACGGGAAACAAAAATAATAGTCTAAATATTGTCAACAAAAAATGCACTTGCAAACGGCAGGAAGAAAGGTCACTCAGCAAAACAAGAATATCGCTCAGCACAAAAGTTTATCAGTGCCAGGCAGAAGTTGACGCAAATGTTAATAAAACACCGGCCAGTCCATCAGTGCGTCGTAAGGATTGTACCAGTTGTGATGAAAGGGGACGGGGTTCTGGTGATGGTGGAACCTGGCTCTGCGTGTTGATTTCTTCGGTGTTTCCCAGAGAAGATCTCGAACATGTCGCCCGATGTTTCCTGCGAGGATGCTGGCTCCTCTGCCGTTGGGGTGGACAGCGTCTCTGAGGGCGTTGGTCTTGAGGTTGTCGTTCTTTATAAATGATATGTTTTTTTCGTCAAACAGTTCCGAAGCCACCATTGCGTTGAACAGTTGTCTCTTGACCTCCAGTTTTGAATCTTTGACGGTGGTTGCTGAACTTACGATGAACTTTGTTGTTGGATTTTTCTTTGCAGTGTCTTTCACTGTTGAGGTAAAGAAATTACTGACTTCTGTTGTATCTTTTGATCTTAAGTGGTTGATGCCACAATGAATGACAACAGCTTCAGGCTTTTTCTCTGTGGTGGTGACAGCTTGAAGTAAATTTCTGGTTTCAGACACTGTGTGGGATTTTTGCATGGAGGCTTTGAAGTGGTATGATCTGCCCAGTCTGTTTTCCTGTACACGGTTGAGCACGGAATCATGGAGAATTATTACCTTGGGTAATTCCCCGTTTTCTTCTTTCTGCACAGAGCATGTATTTCCAGACTTTGTACTTTTTACGTCATCCATCGTCTTTTCGTCACAAGACGTCACCGATTTTTCAACTTCTTTTTTCTTCTTTTGAAGGGCAGTTTTGTCTTGGTGGCTTGCTCGTTTTTTTTCTGCTGCCGGGTTCTCTGGTAAGGAAATTCTGGCCACGTCGGCGTAGGTAGGTGTAGGGCTGGGGCTGGGGCTAAGACTGGGGCTTTCAGTTTGTGTTGCCTGTGTTGTCATGGAAACAGGTTCCATTCTGCAACGTTTTGTTGGCTCCTGTTGTCCCCGTACAGTTGCTTCCAGGGAAGAGACACGATCACACAAAACCATTATTAATTTTCTTAGATCCGTGATCGTGTCGGACATCTCGGGAATGGAACTGAGATTGCTCATCGGTCTTGTATTCGTGGAACTCGTGTCGGTGGGATTAGACAACCGCTTTGTACGTTCAGTACTCCCAGACTCGCTTCGCAAAATCTTCACGGACTCACCGGTTTTAAGGAGTCCGGTCGCCTCATTGTTCTGAGCGGTTTTACTGTGTCCAGCTGCAACTGGTTTCCCGCTCGATTTTCTTGTTCTCATGTTTCCTAAACGTCTGCGACAACTTCTTACCGCGAAGAAATTACCCGCTGAGTGTAGTCTCCGCCATTTTGGAAGTGTGTCCGAGGGAGTGTGTGTGTGTGTGTGTGTGTGTGTGTGTGTGTTAGTGCGCACGTGCATGCGTATGCATGTGTCTGCGTCTCTGTTTTTGTTTGTGTGCTTGTGCATGTGTCTGTTTTTCTTTTTTTGTTTTATTTTTTGACTCACTTGTGTAAACACAGTGAGTCTACGTTTTAACCCGGTGTTCGGTTGTCTGTGTGTGTGTGTGTGTGTGTGTGTGTGTGTGTGTGGTAAACTTTAACATTGCCATTTTCTTTGCAAATACTTTGTCAGTTGACACCAAATTTGGCATAAATATAGGAAAAATTCAGTTCTTTCCAGTCATCTTGTTTAAAACAATATTGCACCTCTGGGATGGGCACACAAAAAGAAAGAAAGAAAGAAAGAAGCCAAATTATATGTAAACT
>NC_134882.1:1321978-1324478 GCF_041734735.1 Babylonia areolata | reverse complement strand
GGCGGACGCGTTACCTCCAGGCCATCACTCCACGGAGTGATGCTGAGTATCAGAGGTGGGGGGGGGGGGGTTAGAGGGGGGGGGGGATGGGACGGTGTTGTGGAGGGGTGAGGGGTGACGGAGTGATGCTGAGTATCAAGGGGGTGTGGGGGTGGGGTGGATGGGACGGTGTTGTGGAGGTGTGGGTGGGTGGGGGTGGGGGGGGGTGACGGAGTGATGCTGAGTATCAAGGGGGGGTGGGGGGGGGGTGGATGGGACGGTGTTGTGGAGGAGTGTGTGTGTGTGTGTGTGGGGGGGGGGGGGGTGACGGAGTGATGCTGGAAACGGAGAGGACAGAATGGAGGCATGGAGCCAGAAGCGGTAACGGAGGGAGGGGGGGTAAGGGCGAGGTGGATGGGTGGGCTTGTTTTGGTACTGGATGTTTGAAAGAGGCTGTATCTCTATTTCTCTCCCTCTCTCTCTCTCTGTTTCTTTCTTTCTTTCTCTTTCCGTCTCTGTCTCTGTCTCTCTCTTTCTCTCTCAGGCCAACATTCAGCTGCGCACGCGCGTGCAGACAGATATTCACGCACACTCTGTGTATGTGTGTGTGCAAGGGGATAGAAGGTGACAAACATTTGGCCACTATGCCATATTCCTTGCCTAAAAGTTGTTTTTGCGGTTTTTGTTGTTGTTGTTTTGTTGTTGTCGTTGTTGTTTTCAGTTTCAAAATTCTTTCTTCAATCTGTGTTGTTTTTTTTCAGTGCTTTTTGTTTGTTGTGGTAATTGTTTTGTGTGTGTGTATGTGTGTGTGTGTGTGTGTGTGTGTGTGTGCGCGTTCGCGCGCGTGCGTGTGTTCTATATTTTGTTTGTGAAAATGTGTTGTTTTTGTTTTGTAGTTGTTGTTTTTTCCATTGATTGACATGTGGCATCTTGTGTATGTGTGTGTGTGTGTGTGGACGTGTGCGCTCTACTCTTTGTTCATCTGTACCTGTGTCTTTCTTTCCGTATGCGTCTCTCTAAATTCTTTCTCTGTTTTTTTTTATCCTCTCTTTCCATCTCTCTGTGTCTGTCGGTCTGTCTGTGTGTTTCTATGGTTTCTATAGCCCCCCCCCCCTCTCTGAGAGAGAGAAATAGTACAAATGTGTGAGAGAGAGTACAAATATGTGAGGAGGGGTGAGGGGGGGGGAAGAGACAGACAGAGAGCGGTGGGCATAGATAGGGTCGGATAGACAGACGGAAACAGACGGGGAGACAGCGAGATCCATGGTGATGCCGCTGTTGATGGATATTTGGAGAGACAGGGAGATGGAGAGAAACACGGACATTGTTTTATTGCCATTGATAATACTATCCTTTGGCAATGGGGACAATGTATGAACGAAAGTATAACGGCGGTTTACAGAGAAATTAACACATTGCCAAGAGTACAAAGAAAATCAACGAGAAAAAAAAGAGCAGAATCATAATATACAACATATTGCTAAGATTAAAAAAACATTAAGGATAACGACACAACAATAATATTTTTTGTTAACACTGCTACATCTACTGCTACTACAACGAAGAATGATCACCATCATCATCATTAACATCGTAGAGAGAGAGAGAGAGACAGACAGAGACAGAGAGAGAGAGAGAGTAATGTATGAGACTGGCGTGACTGGGTCTGTTCTGCCCTCCAGGACCAGGAGAGGTTTGGATTGTTAAGGTCCAGAAGAAAGGTGACTCACAGTGACACAGAGACAGCAACACAGACAAAGAGAGGGGATAAAGGGAGACAATATAATCATGAATGAAGGGACAGAGAATGAAAGAAACAGAGCAGAATCAGCGACAGTTTGCAGAGAAAAGACGGAGAGATGGTGATGGAGGGAGGTTGTGAATAGGGATCAAAGGATAGAGACGGATTGAGAGAGAGAGAGAGAGAGAGAGAGAGAGAGAGAGAGCGGAATGGCCGCAGTGCTTTTTCTTTCTTACTTTCTTTCTTTTTTTTTGTGGTGGTTGTTGTGATTATTATGGAGAGTGTGTCGGAGGACGATGAAGTGAAAGCATCAATAGTTCCCATCACCGGTCATCCCAAGACAGCGGTGGAGGTCAGACAGGGGTTAAGTGGCTAGGAAACTAGCTCCCCCAGACCCGTAGCGGTGTCACGGAATGAACAACCCCCTTGCTTTTATTTTGAGCCTCCGGTTGGATCTGTAGTATGAGTACACACACACACACACACACACACACACACACACACACACACACACACACACACACTTTGTATGAATATTATATGATATATATATATATATATATATATATATATATATATATAGAGAGAGAGAGAGAGAGAGAGAGAGAGAGGGAGAGAGAGATTGTATTATCATGATTAGTGTATGTATATTTTTATATATACTAGTATTATGTACATATAGGTGTTGCTGCTATTGTTCTTGTGGTTGCTCTTTTTCTTTTTCCTTTTCTTCTTCTTCTTCTGCTTCTTCTTTCTTTCTTCTTCTTCTTCTTGTTAACC
>NC_134882.1:1299478-1316978 GCF_041734735.1 Babylonia areolata | reverse complement strand
GGGACAGAGAGATACGATGGAGAGACAGACACACAGAAACAGAGAGACAGGGACAGAGAGATACGATGGAGAGACAGACACACACACACACACACACAGAGACAGGGACAGAGAGATACGATGGAGAGACAGACACAGAGACACAGAGACAGGGACAGAGAGATACGATGGAGAGACAGACACACACACACAGAGACAGGGACAGAGAGATACGATGGAGAGACAGACACACAGAAACAGAGAGACAGGGACAGAGAGATACGATGGAGAGACAGACACACACACACAGAGACAGGGACAGAGAGATACGATGGAGAGACAGACACAGAGACACAGAGAGACAGGGACAGAGAGATACGATGGAGAGACAGACACACAGAAACAGAGAGACAGGGACAGAGAGATACGATGGAGAGACAGACACACAGAAACAGAGAGACAGGGACAGAGAGATACGATGGAGAGACAGACACACAAACACAGAGACAGGGACAGAGAGATACGATGGAGAGACAGACACACAAACACAGAGACAGGGACAGAGAGATACGATGGAGAGACAGACACACACACACAGAGACAGGGACAGAGAGATACGATGGAGAGACAGACACACACACACAGAGACAGGGACAGAGAGATACGATGGAGAGACAGACACACACACACACACACACACAGGGACAGAGAGATACGATGGCAGTCACTTCTGGTCCAGGGCTGTATCGGAACACCCGTGCTGGCCGTCATTATGGCCGTGTGTCAGAACTTGTTCACGTCATAAAAGATGCATAGAGAAAATACTGCACGAATGGAGGGGGGCCGGGGGGGGGGGGGGGGGGCAGGGTGAATACGTTGGGGGAGATGGGAAAGGGGGGTGGGTCTGCGGATTGAGTTCGTTGGCTGGATGGTGGGGGGAGGGGGGTGGGCGGAGAGGTGTAGGGGTGAGGGGAGGAGGGGAGAGGGATGATTGCGTTATGAGGCAGAGGTAGGGAGATGGGAGAGGGGAAGGTACGGGTGGAAATGTAGTGGTGATCGATATAGTCCGTCTCTGTCTCCTTGTTTTACTACGCTGGAGAACAATGCGCTGTTTGGAAACTGATATTTTTGGCGTGTGTGTGTGTGTGTGTGTGTGTGTGTGTGTGTGTGCGTGCGTGTGCGCGTGTGTGTGTGTGTGTGTGTGTGTGTGTGTGTGTGCCTCTGTTTGTGTGTGTGTGTGTGTGTTTGTGTTTATGGTCATATTCTGGTTGATTTGTCTGGGGCATTCATCAGTTTTTTTCGCTGTTGTTGTTATTGTGGTCTTTTGGTCAGATACTGGTTGGTTCGTATGACATTCAGCAGTTGTTTTGGCATGTTTTTGTGTGTCTGTTTTGTTTTGTTTGTTTGTTTTTGGTGGGGGGGGGGGGGGGTTCTCATCTAACATGCAGAATCATGGGACATGACGGCATTGTAGCTGCTGGCAGCATCAGAATCTGCATGCCAAAAGACTGTGTGACTGAGAAATATATAAACCTTTTAATGGATGTTGGATGGATGGGTGGTTGGGTGGGTAGACGGGCGGATGGATGGAGTGAACGAATGAACAAAAGAAAGGGATGGATGGATCGAGGAAGGAAGCATTGAATGAAGGAGGGAATGAATATGCCACATAGAAAAATGCCTTCTGTCTTTTTATGCGATGAGTTGCAGATGTGCGCAGTTTGGGTCAGATTTTAATATCATGACTGAGACTAAGAATAATCAAGAAGTAGATTAAAATAGAAATATATACTAATAACTAACTTAAATAATCAATTGATTAATAGAAACGAACATACAACAAAAATGAAAGCAGAAAAAGAGACTGTTAGTTAGGCACAATGTAAGTGTTCCTGCTTACGTGAAAAACAAACAACCAAAAACAAACAAAACGTCATACACTTCACAAAGTGGACAAAAGGTCTGCAGTGCCTGTTTTACAGCATTGCCACTTGCTCGTGGTTTGGAATTATTTTACCCCAGATTGCTTATCTGTCCAGTTCAAGTCTTCCCCTACACGTGCCCCAACTCCCCCTCCACACACGCACACACACACACACACCACAAACACACGGAGAGACAAACAGACAGACAGACAGACAGACACACACACACACACACACATACACACACACACACACACACCCACACACACACACACACACACACATACACAGAGAGAGAGAGAGAGAGAGAGAGATTCAAACTCCAACTTAAAGAAACAAACTAGTTCAATGTCAGGCCTGTGGCCAATAACATGAGTGATGAGATGCGCTGTGCACAAGAAGGCAATGTTTACATTTGTATCGCTTCCATCCGCGCATATATATGTATAGAGAGGGAGGGTTTGTGAGAGAGAAGGGGGGAGAGAGAGAGCGAACGAGAGAGAGACAGAGAGAGACAGGGTGGGTGAGGAGGAAAGGGAGGGGAGTTTTTGACTTTTGACACTTTGAAACTTTTCTGTCATTACGGTAACAGCCTGTGTGTCAGGAAGAGATGGGTGGGAGGTGTAGCGTGGTGCGTAGAGTATCTCTCTATCTTGACATCAGAAACCAAACTTTTGCTGTTGTCGTTGGGGTTTGGGGTTTATTTTTTTGTTTGTTTGGGTTTTTTTTTTAAAGATAAAGAAACAGACTTGGTAAACATATGAAAGAGTATGTGTGTGAGACTGATGGAGATATATTTTCTCTCTCTCTCTCTCTCTCTCTCTCTCTCTATCTCTCTATCTCTCTCTCTCTATATATATATATATACAGAGAGAGAGAGAGAGAGAGAGAGAGAGAGAGAGAGAGAACGTGTGCGTGTGTGTAAGTTAGAGAGAGAGTAAGACAAAGAAAGAAAGGAAGAAAAAAGCAAGGAAGAAATCAAGAAAGAAAGAAAGAAAAAAGAAAGAAAGGACATACAGACAAAGAGAAAAAAAATGGTAGAGAAATGGATAGTGGGAGACTGAGGAGTGACAGCAAGTGATACAGCTGAGAGAGACACACATACACGTGCACAGAGAGAGAGAGAGAGAGAGAGACATTGAGCGACAGAGAGAGTGGAAGGCACACACACACACACACACACACACACACAGCGAGGGAGAGCACACGCCTAGTGCTTTGAAGCCCAAGATCAGACACAGCCATGGCCCCGCCAGACTGCAGACAGACACAGAAGATATCCTTGTGTAACGTAACACAGCCACAGTCTGTCCTCCCACATAGCGAGACGTGAAGTGCGGACCATTTCTCATCGACATGCAGCGAAGCGGTGGTAAATGTCCACGGGTTGGAATCCTGTACCCCTCCTCACTCTGGAACTGGCGTGGTGGTCTGGCTCGCAAGTCTTTATACACAACATCAATGTGATCGTAGGACCCTATCCCGTAGTCTTGTGGACCGTTGGGTCGCCACAGGTGATCTGGCAACCAGCATCCTCCATTCCTCTCGGTTTTCTGACCTCCTGACTGTATTGCCCAACCTCAAGCCCGTCCATTATGGGATGTTGTCCTCCCATCTCTTCCTCTGTCTGCCTCTCCTTCTCCCCCCCTTGCACTGTGCCCTGCAGGAATGTCTTGGCAAGCCCTGATGATCTCGTGACATGGCCATACCATTTGAGCTTGCGTCTCTTGACCAAGGTCAACAGGTCTTCGTAGGGCCCAATGACTTGCCTGATTCTGTTTCGAACTTCTTCGTTCGTGATATGATCTTTGTAGGAGATGCCCAGGAGTCTTCGAAACCATCTCATCTCAGTGGACTGTATTCTCTTTTCTATTTCAGCTGTTAAGGTCCACGATTCACATGCATACAAGAGTATTGATGTCACCAGGGTACGCATCAGTCTGATCTTTGAGCCGACTGCAATGTTCCGGTCGTTCCAGATGTACCTCAGTTTTGTGAGTGCTGCTGTCGCCTGTGCAATCCTGAAGAGTACTTCGGGTTTGGATCCCTCATCTGTCACAATTGCTCCTAGGTATTTAAAGCTGTGGACAGTTTCTAGCTTCTGGCCATCCACTCTTACGTCAGTGCTGGTGCCATTGGTGTTGTTGGTCATCAGTTTGGTCTTCTCTGAACTGATCTGCATGCCATAGGCTCTAGAGGTTTTATCAAGGTGGTCCACTAAGCTAGCTAGCTCCTCTTCTAGGCCATCAATATCGTCGGCGAAACGTAAGTTGGTGACTGCTCTGCCTCCGATGTTGACTGTTCCTTTGTGGTCTTCAAGTGCATCAGTCATGATTATTTCCAGGAAGATGTTGAAGAGAGTTGGTGAGAGCCAATGCGATCGTACACATCATAAATCACAATACTCATATGATGTACTTTTCGTATATATCGCAACACCTAATACTGATGGTAATACCACAAGACTAAAGACAACATCACAATACTTTAAAATCATACAATATAAAACCAGTTATACGTAAAAACAAAAATTAAAAGGTGGGTTATAATTCACGCTCAGTCATTGTTCTGTGTTCTACACGTTTTTGATGTCCAGTTCTAAAATTACTTAGAATATCTGAACTTGCAGTGTAAGGTAAGGAAGGAAAAGATATGGCACCGAAAAAAAGAAGGGGAAAAAGAGCCACACAAAGTCAAGCAGTCAGCCAGACACACACACACACACACACACACACACACACACACACACACACACACACACAGAGAGAGAGAGAGAGAGAGAGAGAGAGAGAGAGAGAGAACATACAAAGAGACAGAAAACTAGTGACTCAAAAAGGGTATCAAACGAAACACAAGAGCAGTCAGATAAAAACAACAACAACCAAAAAAACCCCAAAAAACACGATCATAATAAATCGTCTTGGAATAATAATATTCAAAAGTCTCACCACTCGCAATTAGAAATAAAGCAAAAATCCAAGTCTGTTCCGTTTAGTTAAATGCAACTTGACGTCGCTTCCTCATAGGCTGTTGACAGGACAGAGAGAGCAAGTTTTTTTTTGTGTGTGTGTGTTGTTTTTTTTGGTTTTTTTATTTATTTTTTTAGTGCACATGACCTTTTTATTTGATTTGATTTAATTTTGTTTTATTCTATGTCTTATGATTAAATCAATTTTATTTTCTTATCCAAGGGATGGGGGAGAAGAGAACGGTTGAGTGGCTTGACGTCTCGTGGCGTTATCAAATCTGGTTGTTAGAGAACTGACGAGGACGGGCCAGAGGGCAAAAGGAAGACAACATGTCGTAAAAGAAGACCTTCAACGGATAATGGGGTCTCCCAAGTTCGGGAGAAATAAAGGGAAGGGGGAAGAAAGAAAGTAAAAGAAGAGGAAAACTCCTGAACATTTCACTGTGTGTGTGTGTGTGTGTGTGTGTGTGTGTGTGTGTGTGTGTGTGTGTGTGTGCGTGCGTGCGTGCGTGCGTGTGTGTGTGTGTGTGTGTGTGTGTGTGTGTGATATAGACAGACAGACAGATACACAGAAATAGGGAAAAAAAGTTGAAAATATTCATGAAAATAGGCGTGAACACGCAAAAATTCACACGCATACACACGCACTCAAACACACAGTCACAGACGCACACCCCAACACACGACGGATCTCTCTGTCTCTGTCTTTCTCTCTGTCTCTCTGTCTCTGTCTCTCTCTCTCTGTTCATGTCTGTCTCTCCCTCCCTCCCTCTCTCTTTCTCTCACGCCGAACAGCAACCAGCCGTGCACACATAAAGAAGAAGACCTTCAAAAACAACAGCAGCAGCAGTAACATCAGCAACAACAACAGCAGCAGCAGCAGTAACATCAACAACAACAACAGCAGCAGCAGTAACATCAACAACAACAGCCCCAACGCGAAAAGCCAGTGTCCTCAGGACACCGACAAACCAAAACCCCACCACCATACTCCCCACCATCCCCTTCACAACTGTCGTGACACGACACCAGACCCCTCGCTAAACTCCATCACCGCCTTCCCCCTTCCTTTTTTCTTTCTTTCCTTCCTTCCTTCCATTATTCCTCCCACCCTTCCCTCCTTCCTTCCTCCCATCATTCCTCCCACCCTTCCTTTCTTTCCCTGTCCCTCCCTTCCTTCCTCTCTCTCTCCATCCCTCCCTCCCTTTCTTCCTTCTTTCCGTCATTCCTCCAACCCTCCCTGCCTTATTCCCTTCCTTTCTCTCTCCCTCCCTCCCATCATTCCTCCCTCCGTTCCTTCCTTTCTTCCTTCCTTCTTTCCATCATTCCTCCAACCCTCCCTCCCTTTTCCCCGTCCTTTCTCCCTCCTTCCCTCCTTCCATCATTCCTCCCTTCCTTCCTATCTTCCTTCCTTCCATCATTCCTTCAACCCACCCTCCCTTTTCCCCGTCCTTTCTCCCTCCTTCCCTCCCTCCATCATTCCTCCCTCCCTTCCTTCCTTCCACCGCACACACCCCACCCTCCTCTACCTCATCTTCCTTCATACCCTCCCCCCACCTTCACTTTCGTTTACCCTTCCCCCTCCATCTCTTCTTGCCCATCTGTCCCTCCTCCACCCCTTTCCCTTACCGCCTCCCCTCCCCCTCTATACATCACAGGCGTATCGCGGTCATCAAGGGGACCTAGTCACGGGCCCGGGGGGGAGTTCAGTCCCTTTGGGGGAGGGGAGAGGCGGGGAGGGAGATAAGACCGTTCGGGTCTCTCTGGGTGATATGAGTTGCAGTGCTCTGTGTCTCTGTGCGTCTGTCTGTCCGTATTTCTCTGTCTATGATTCTCTTGTGTCTGTCTGTCTCTCTTTGCCTCTGCATGTCTGTCTTTGTCTCCGTCTGTCTGTCTGTCTCTCTCTTTCTCTCTCTCTCTTTCATCTCACGTTACCTCTGTCCCGTCATCTGTCAAAAGAACTGGTCGTTTTGGTGGTCTGTGATATTGGCGGTGTGGGGAGGTATCGTGATGTAGTGGTAGTGTGTTGGATCGTTTTGTCTCAAGATTGCCTTCTGCTGTGATGGTGATCGTGTGTGTTGGGGGGGCGGGGGGGGGGTACTGTTCTACTGTTGGTGGTGATGGCGCGTTTGGGTGTGAAGTTCTGGTGTGGTGTGGTGTGGCTTGGTGTGTGTGGTGTGGCGTGGTATAGTGTGTGGCGTGGTGTGGTGTGGTGTGGTTTGGTGTGTGTGGTTTGGTGTGTGTGGTGTGTGTGGTGTGGTGTGGTGGTGTCAGTGGTGTGTGTGTGGTGTAGTGTGGTGTGTGGTGTGGTTTGGTGGTGTCAGTGGTGTGTGTGGTGTGTGTGTGGTGTAGTGTGGTATGTGTGGTGTGGTGTAGTGTGGTGTGGTTTGGTGTGTTGTGGTGTGTGTGGTGTGGTGTGCGTGGTGTGGTGTGGTGTGTGTGGTGTGGTGTGTGTGGTGTGTTGTGGTGTGTGTGGTGTGTGTGGTGTGGTGTGGTGTGTGTGGTGTGGTGTGTTGTGGTGTGTGTGGTGTGGTGTGTGTGGTGTGGTGTGTGTGGTGTGGTGTGTGTGGTGTGGTGTGTGTGGTGTGGTGTGTGTGGTGTGCTGTAGTGTGGTGTGTGTGGTGTGGTGTGGTGTGGTGTGGTGTGTGTGGTGTGCTGTAGTGTGGTGTGCTGTAGTGTGGTGTGGTGTGGTGTGGTGTGGTGTGCTGTAGTGTGGTGTGGTGTGGTGTGGTGTGTGTGGTGTGCTGTAGTGTGGTGTGGTGTGGTGTGGTGTGCTGTAGTGTGGTGTGCTGTAGTGTGGTGTGGTGTGGTGTGCTGTAGTGTGGTGTGGTGTGGTGTGGTGTGGTGTGTGTGGTGTGCTGTAGTGTGGTGTGGTGTGGTGTGGTGTGCTGTAGTGTGGTGTGCTGTAGTGTGGTGTGGTGTGGTGTGCTGTAGTGTGGTGTGTGTGGTGTGGTGTGGTGTGGTGTGTGTGTGGTGTGGTGTGTGTGGTGTGCTGTAGTGTGGTGTGGTGTGGTGTGTGTGGTGTGCTGTAGTGTGGTGTGGTGTGGTGTGCGTGGTGTGCTGTAGTGTGGTGTGTGTGGTGTGGTGTGCTGTAGTGTGGTGTGGTGTGTGTGGTGTGCTGTAGTGTGGTGTGGTGTGGTGTGTGTGGTGTGCTGTAGTGTGGTGTGTGTGGTGTGGTGTGCTGTAGTGTGGTGTGGTGTGGTGTGTGTGGTGTGCTGTAGTGTGGTGTGGTGTGTGTGGTGTGCTGTAGTGTGGTGTGGTGTGGTGTGTGTGGTGTGCTGTAGTGTGGTGTGTGTGGTGTGTGTGGTGTGGTGTGGTGTGTGTGGTGTGGTGTGGTGTGTGTGGTGTGGTGTGTGTGGTGTGTGTGGTGTGGTGTGTGTGGTGTGCTGTAGTGTGGTGTGGTGTGGTGTGTGTGGTGTGCTGTAGTGTGGTGTAGTGTGGTGTGTGTGGTGTGCTGTAGTGTGGTGTGTGTGGTGTGGTGTGCTGTAGTGTGGTGTGGTGTGTGTGGTGTGCTGTAGTGTGGTGTGGTGTGGTGTGTGTGGTGTGCTGTAGTGTGGTGTGTGTGGTGTGGTGTGCTGTAGTGTGGTGTGGTGTGGTGTGGTGTGGTGTGGTGTGCTGTAGTGTGGTGTGGTGTGGTGTGGTGTGTGTGGTGTGCTGTAGTGTGGTGTGGTGTGGTGTGTGTGGTGTGGTGTGTGTGGTGTGGTGTGTGTGGTGTGCTGTAGTGTGGTGTGGTGTGTGTGGTGTGCTGTAGTGTGGTGTGTGTGGTGTGTGTGGTGTGGTGTGCTGTAGTGTGGTGTGGTGTGTGTGGTGTGCTGTAGTGTGGTGTGGTGTGGTGTGTGTGGTGTGCTGTAGTGTGGTGTGGTTTGGTGTGTGTGGTGTGCTGTAGTGTGGTGTGGTTTGGTGTGTGTGGTGTGCTGTAGTGTGGTGTGGTGTGGTGTGTGTGGTGTGGTGTGGTGTGGTGTGTGTGGTGTGGTGTGGTGTGTGTGGTGTGGTGTGGTGTGTGTGGTGTGGTGTGGTGTGTGTGGTGTGGTGTGTGTGGTGTGGTGTGGTGTGGTGTGTGTGGTGTGCTGTAGTGTGGTGTGGTGTGGTGTGTGTGGTGTGGTGTGGTGTGTGTGGTGTGGTGTGTGTGGTGTGGTGTGGTGTGGTGTGTGTGGTGTGCTGTAGTGTGGTGTGTGTGGTGTGGTGTGCGTGGTGTGGTGTGTGTGGTGTGGTGTGCTGTAGTGTGGTGTGGTGTGGTGTGTGTGGTGTGGTGTGTGTGGTGTGGTGTGTGTGGTGTGGTGTGTGTGGTGTGGTGTGCTGTAGTGTGGTGTGGTGTAGTGTGGTGTGGTGTGTGTGGTGTGGTGTGTGTGGTGTGCTGTAGTGTGGTGTGGTGTGGTGTGTGTGGTGTGGTGTGTGTGGTGTGGTGTGTGTGGTGTGCTGTAGTGTGGTGTGGTGTGTGTGGTGTGCTGTAGTGTGGTGTGTGTGGTGTGGTGTGGTGTGTGTGGTGTGCTGTAGTGTGGTGTGTGTGGTGTGCGTGGTGTGGTGTGGTGTGTGTGGTGTGGTGTGTGTGGTGTGGTGTGGTGTGCTGTAGTGTGGTGTGCTGTAGTGTGCTGTAGTGTGGTGTGGTGTGGTGTGGTGTGGTGTGGTGTGGTGTGGTGTGCTGTAGTGTGGTGTGTGTGGTGTGGTGTGGTGTGGTGTGGTGTGTGTGGTGTGCTGTAGTGTGGTGTGTGTGGTGTGCTGTAGTGTGGTGTGTGTGGTGTGCTGTAGTGTGGTGTGTGTGGTGTGGTGTGTGTGGTGTGCTGTAGTGTGGTGTGTGTGGTGTGCTGTAGTGTGGTGTGTGTGGTGTGGTGTGGTGTGGTGTGTGTGGTGTGGTGTGGTGTGGTGTGGTATCAGTCAGTCGTGTCCATCTGTTGTCAGGCTATGGTGGCGGTGGCCGTGTGGGATGAAGCGTTGTGATCATAGTAACATTGCGCTCTGTGGTAGTGCTGTTTTAGAGCGGAATGTGTGTGTGTGTGTGTGTGTGTGTGTGTGTGACAGACACACAGAAAGAGAGAGAGAGAGAGAGAGAGAGAGAGAGAGAGAGTGAGTTGCTTGATATGATCTCTGTCGCAGTGTATCTGATTTGATCTGTCTCTCCTCTCCTCTCTCTCTCTCTTGGAATGTGCAAATTAAAACTGACTGAAATAAAGGAACCAATTACAACTGCCACCACTGGGAGCAACAACCGCAACAACAATTATACATAAAAATAGCTCACCAGAAATACTTATCCTTGGCGGGTGGAGGGCTTTGTTTGACTGACTTGTGCTTTTTTCCTGTTTTATTTATTGTTGTTTTTTTCTAATTATGTTTTGTTTTTACTTCTACACCTCAAATCCCGTCGGGATCAGTGGGAGGATGCAGGGAAAGGTGGCTGAACTAGTTTCAGTAAGACAGCTAATCCCTGCATGTTTGGCGGTTGCCCTGCCTCGTAGTTAACAAACATAGTGGAGCTAATATGTTAGGAATCTAGTTATTTCAAGCGTGTTTTGTTTCGTTATAGGGGTTTTGTTTGTTTGTTTGTTTGTTTTTTCTGCTGTGTTTCCGCGTGGTATAATTGTAGGAAAACGAAAAAAGAAGGTGAAAAATAGACTTAAATGCGTGGACAGCTCGAAAACACAGACACAGACACAAACAGCCACACAGATACAGACACACACACACACACACACACACAGCCACACACACACACACCCACACACACACACACACACACAGACAACACACACACACACACACACACACACACACACATTTTTTTTTTCCAGATTTTGAGATTAAACTTCAACAGATGGTTAAACATATTCATCAACTTTACTTGATTTCACAGACACTCAAGTATTGGAAAAAAACAACAACCCTATTCCTTCTTAGTTGTGATCTGCACCAGTTGAAAAGAAGAAAAAAGAAAAGAAACTTGTTAAACTTTGGTAGAATATTTTTTTTCCATTTAATTCTGCGTGTTTGATGCAAGGAATGGCATTTTTGGAGACAGAGAAGTCTAATTTTAGAGTTCATGAACGCACTAACGCAAGCCCACTTGCACGCAACCCCCCACTCCCCCTCCCAGCCCCCCCCCCCCCCCCCCCCCCCCCCCCCGCCCCCGCCCCCCGACATTTTTAATTCCATTCAAGATACACATCTTGAGGGTAAAACAATAGCAATCAAATACCTCCATTAACAGAGAAACATCTACAAATAAATCATTTGTATTTTCAGTTTTTTTCTGTATCTGTTTTGTCGTGTTATTGTTATTATTGTGTGTATCTTTAGTATTTTCCTATATCCTCATCTTCATAACACTTGGCCGTATCCACCGTTTTCTTCTTCTTCTTCTTGTCTTCCTTCGTTTTCTTTTTCTTGTTCTTTTTCTCGTCCTTCTTTCCACTTGTTCTTTGTTCCTTTACCATTGCCGTCTTTATCATCATGTGTGTATTTCTTCAAACCTACACCTCTTTTACATCCTCTTTTTCCTTCTGTTTTTGTGTGTCGACGACTTTATATTTCTTATACTGCTTCTTTCTTGTTCGTCCCTTTTTTTCCTTCTTCTTCTTCTGCTTCCTCCTGGGCAACCTTCTCTTTTTCTTTCTTCCCATTCCAGTATTTTTTTTCTTCTACGACTTCTCTTTTTGCTTACTTCCGCCTCTCTCTGTGTCTGCCTGTGTTCAGGGTGGGGGGGTGCGTGTATGTGTGTGTGTGTGTGTGTGTGTGTGGTTAATTGTGTATGTGTGTGTGTGTTTGTGTGTGTGTGTGAGTGAGTGAGAGAGAGAGAGAGAGAGAGAGAGAGAGAGAAGGAGACAGACAGACAGACATACAGATATAATATATATATATATATATATATATATATATAGAGAGAGAGAGAGAGAGAGAGAGAGAGAGTCAGAAACTTTATAACTCAAGGATAACGATTTTAGGCATCGCCCAGTCTTCCAATCTGTCCTTGTGACAACAATAACAACATTAACGATAACGACACAAAAATAATAATTTGGTTAACACTGCTACATCTACTGCTACTACAACGAAGAATGATCACCATCATCATCATTAACATCGTAAAAAGTAATAAAACGAACGCATTCATACATTCATATCCATACACATGCACACACTCTCTCCCCACCCCCCCAACACACACACACACACAGAGCATCAGCAGTGAGGTGAGAGACACAGCTAGTGGTATCAAACATGTATTTTGTTTTTCTGTGTGTGTTCCAGTGGTGTTAAGGAGAGACCTACTGCCGCAACCCCAGCTTCCCTGTTGGTGGCTGAGGTCAGTTTGTGACGACCACTCACACAGCAGTTTTTGATTCGTCAGTCAGGTAAGCACCTCTGTTGTGCATCATCACTTTCCCTAAGTGCTGTCACAAGTAACGAAAGTGAACGTGTGTGTGTGTGTGTGTATGTGTGTGAAAGAGAGAGAGAGAGAGAGAGAGAGAGAGAGAGCACGCGCGTCTGCGCTCTGATCGTGTTCGTTGATAGTGCGGGATATAGCATCCTGAGTCCTTCCATAATACTGAAAACTGATGACAAATATTTGTCACCTTCCTCCATGAGCTGAGTCAAGACATATGTCATTTACTTCGCATTGGAGGAAAACGGTCCATTTACTTTACATTAGAGAAAACGTCAGGTTCCCCTCCCGATGTCGTGTCGTTCGCACCTTTCATTGCCATTGATTCCCCCTTCTGTTATTCAACATTTCCTCCAAGATCAACGAGCTTCTGTGGAACAGAGTTTGTCCCAACCAGTTACCTGTCCAGGAAACACAAATAATGACAACCAACCCCCCTGTCTCATTCTTTATCCTCCTTCAGGCGTGGCAAAGTTTGTCAACTCGCTTTTCCTTCAAACACTTCCATCAATAAACACGGACACGGAAACTACGTCACAGGCCGGAAATTGCGTCACGGATGAAGGTGGCATGATGACCAGCCGTTAGCATTGACTGTAGAAACCCAGCAACGCTTGGTAGAGTTTTCAACACAACGGCGGAAAGCGTCTACTGTGGCAAAGTGGTTATGTCCAGAACGGGGGGCCACTTATTTTCTTAGCGGCGGCTTTGACCCGTAGAGTGGAGTGGAGTTGTTGAAGGCGTTATCTCTGTTCACCCTCTCGCTGTCGCTCTCTCTCTCTCTCCCGTACAGGTGAGGGGCGGGACTCTGAGTCCATTCTCACCTCGTAAAGAACCGGCGAAGACTGGTTCTCTTTGGACTCTTGAGAGCCCCTCCTTTGGACTGTTGATGGGTGCCCTCCCCTTACCACCCCTCGCCCCTCATTCCCACCCCCTTCCTCTCTCACACCCACAATTGGCTTCATTGACCACTGACTTCCCTCATGCCATTTTTTCTCGCCTGGCCCTACAGGGCTTAGCGTGAGCTTTGTCAACACTGCGACAGCTGCTAGGGGGTGGGCATGGGTGGGTGGACGGGTGGATTGGTTTGGGGGGTACCCGGGTGGTGAGGATCTCAGGTGGCTGTGACAATAGGGTGAGCTTTGTGGAGCGAGGGCGGATCAGAAAGTTGGCGACCTTTCCCCTTCGCTTGTGTGGAGTTCTCAACGGGGTGTAAATTGTTAATTTAGTGGGGGTCGGGTTGGATGGAGTTGGGGAAGGGGAGGGGTGGATGGGCATGCGGACTTCTGTGCAGGGGGTGGAGGGGGCGGGGAGTGGGGGGGAGGTGGAGTGGCTAACAGACGAAGGCAAGGGCAGACAAATCAACACAGAGAATGATAGTGAGGAACAGGTGGGAAGAAGGTGTGGAGGAATAGAGAACAGGACAGAGATGGGTGTTGGATTCAATAAATGTCATGACTCCTCACGAAATCTTTTTTTTTTTATTTTTATTTTTTTACTACCCATTCAGCGTTTTTACAGCCTCCAGACAAGGGGGCTAGAAATAACAAAACATACTTGCGAACACATCTCATATAATTTGCACGATCATTTGAACTACACACAGCCACGCAACGTGAAAAGCTGTTTTTATTTTTATTTTTGTTGTTTTTATTTTTGTTGTTGTTTTAATACGTTCTTGAATTATAAGCCTGCAAAGTTTGAGCTCAGACATTGATTTCCTTCTGCCCACAACCTTTCGCCACCAACAGCCCCGTGCCAGTTTTCACCCATTCACGTTATAATTGACAGGACTCACGAACGATGATCCATGACACTGATGAAGAACTTCTGGTCCAGCAATAACGCTGTTGGACACAGCTGTCACTAGCGGCGATCACAGCGTTCTCTCTTCAAACTTCACATTGATCTGAACGTGGCCGATTTTGTTTTTTCATTCTGATTTCAGTTTTAATCAGTTGCATTCTGTGTAGCTTTCGTTTTGTTATTTTTATAATGTATTGAGAGTTTGGGTTTTGTTCAGCACATTGTGTGTCGTTTGACCTGTTCGGCACAAAAATCAATGAGTCTTCAAAATTAATGGGTCAGGAAAATATATCCATTTCTTCCTCCCCCATTGGCAGTATTCCATTTCATTCCTTAAACATGTGTTGTAGAAACATAGGATAAACGTTCAAGGCTTGGCCAGCGAGTGGGCTTTATGCGTAAGGTTGGCGTCTGTTCCAATTGTATTTTTCAAAGTAGACGTGGTGTGGCGTATATGGATCAGTCCGCACACTCTGACACCTCCTTCAAAACTGAAACAGAAAGTGGAACGGACACTGACGCGAAAGCCGTGGGTTAGACCTTGTGTCCATCAGCTGAGGTAACAGTCACCCTGCTTCCTGCGTTACTAACTTCCTAACAACGATGAAAACCTTTGCTAGCAGATCTTAGCGTTGTCAGAATTTCCTTGTAAAGTCTCATGGAATGAGCATGGAATGAGGACAATGTTACTGTTCACCGTTTGTCAAGCATAGCGCTGGTAACATTCCGGGCGTTGCTAAGCCCAGTATCACGGCTGGTCTTTTGCTGGTGCTGTCGCTGCTGAATCTGTATTGCTGTGTTTGTTCCATCGTCGTCTTCCTCTTCCTCCCCCTCTTCAGCATCATCCTGGTGATCATGTTGTTGTTCTTTTGTTCTTCTGCCTCTGCTCCTGCTCATTCTCTGCCGCTTCTTCTTCTTCTGCCTCTGCTCCTGCTCAGTCTCTCCTCCTCCTCCTCCTCCTCCTCCTCCTTCTTCTTCTTCTTCTTCTTCTTCTTCTACCTTTAATAGACTATTCAAGTTCCTATTCTTATTCGTCGTTCTTATTATTTTATTTTATTTCAGTTTATTTCTTTATTTTTTATGTTTTGTGTCGTTCGTTCTTTATTTTTTATGTCGTTAAATGGGCAGAATTGTAAAAAGGCCTTTACTGTGCCTTATTCTTTACCCATTAAAGATTCAATCAATCAATCAATCTACATCATGTTCATATCTGTTCGTTTTTATTTTCTGTTTTTATTTCCTTTCTTCTATGGCATCACACGAAAACAAATAAAGTAACGCCTCTCAACCTGAATGCCCCTGTCTTGTCCATCCACAAACAAGCTTCCTTCACCGGGGTCGGCAGCCCCAGTGCTGTTGACAGCCAGCACTCCAGAGGTGGGCTATCAATCAGCGTCAGGCACAGGCACCCCACCAGAGGAGACCCAGCCTCGTGTAGTTCGGTGACACTCACTGCTGCCATGGCCGACTCTTGTTCCACTCGCCAAGGTCAGCACCGTGCCGTGACACCCGCTACTGGCGACGGTCATTGCTTCCTTCATGAGCCAGACGGAGTATGTGATCCGCTCCCATGGGGTGGGGTACAGTAGGGGTGTAGGGGGAGAGGGAGATGAGGAGGAGGAGGGGGCGTGGGGGGGGGGATGAGACCTTCCACTACGTCTGTTTCCATAAGTCTTACTTTTCACTGGAGAGTTGCCTATTCCGAGGCTTTTTTTTTTATTTTTTATTATTATTTATTTATTTATTTTTTTTACTGTCATGGCATTGACCTATATCAATTAAATCTCCAATTCTTTTTAGTTCTCTGTCTCTCTCTCTCTCTGTCTGTGTGTATGTGTGTGTGTGCGTGTGTGTGCGTGCGCGCGTGTGTGTGTGTGTGTGTGTGTGAGTGCTCTTCCTGTCTCCTTTGCTTCCCTCGAGCTCCCATTACCCCTCCCCTCCCCCTCTATTATGCTCTCTCTCTCTCTCTCTCTCTCTCGTTCTCGCTCTACTCTCTCTCCTCCCTCTCACCTCTAACCCCCCCCCCCCCCCCCCCCCCCACCCCCCTCCTTTCTCATGGCCGATGCGGTTTCCCCCATCAAACGTCGGGTGGCATTTGATCATCAACGTCGCGGGCCGGCCTGGCGGACTCGACTGCTCCGCGCGCGCTCCTCGTGCGAAAGAAGAGAAGGGAGAAGCGCTGAGCTCGATGGGTGAGAGAGAGAGAGGGAAGGCAGCGGGCGGTGACGGAAAGAGCCGAGCGTTGCCGAGCGGGAAGTGGGGAAAGGGAGCGAAGGCCGGGTTGACAAGGCAAAGACAGCAGACGACAGTTTGTATCCAGTGCCTGGGCTGGGCAAACCGTGTGCGCGTGGGGTGCGCGTGGTACTTTGCTTGCCTCCTCTTTTTAATTGTTTATGGCCTGGGACTGTGTTGAGTGAGGTATGTGCGAGTGACGGGTTTTCCTTTCTTTCTTCCTTTTCAGTGAACTCCGTGTTAAAAGAAAAAGGAACAGAAGACTGAACTCCGCAAACTTGTTGAACATGGATTCTTTGATTTTGAACTTGATTTTCGTGGAATGAGGGGTGTCGAATTAATGATTAAAGGTGTTTGGTCTCAGTGATTTCTTCAAAAGCTGCTGCAATTCTTGTATCGAAGCGTTGAAAAGGTAGGTTTCTTGTGTGTGTGTGTGTGTGTGTGTGTGGGGGGGGGGGGTCGTTATTGGGTTTCAGGCACTGGAAAGTCTCCACAGTTTGAAATCATGTGCTGCAACTATTTCAGTACTTATTCAAGTGTATACATGTATGCACTTTTATGATAAAAGTCGAGGGAGATGGGAGAGAGAGTGAATGAATAAATGAATGAACTTCGAATGAATGAATGAATCTTTATTTTCCAACGGTGAAGATATTAGCACTTTGGCTGCCTTACATTATCTGCCGTTGTTCTAAGAGACACACAAACATATACATATATAAATGCTGCTATGCTCAATACATGTATGATATACCAGGGTAACGCAGCGTCAGAGAGACACAACATCGCTCATATCTTTACGAAACGGAAGCGAATAACACACACACACACACACACACACACACACACACACACACACACACACACACACACACAGGGAGAGAGACAGACAGACAGACAGATGGAGGGGTGAAAGGTACACACACACAGAAAGAGGGGGCGGAGGGGGGGGGGGTAATATCTACAATGACCAGACTAATCGGATCTTTTCCGCCTGTTCAGTGTTAATGTGTTTGTTTCCTCACACATAACACTCCCCCCCCCCCCCTCCCTTCCCCCGTACCCCCAGGCACTGCGTTGATCCCGTGTTAAGTGCTTAGAACGGTGTTGCATGAAGTGCTTTCAATGTATGAGGAGCAGTTTTATGGGAGCTACATTGTTATACGCTTTTGGATGCCCGTTTTCTTGTCTTTTCTTTTTCTCCTGTATTTG
>NC_134882.1:1274478-1291978 GCF_041734735.1 Babylonia areolata | reverse complement strand
GGAGAGACCTACCACTGGGTCTCTACTGAGAGAGAGAGAGAGAGAGAGAGAGAGAGAGAGAGAGAGGAGTTTGAAAACGAAACCTGTCAATCAAACGGTAGGAAAAAGCCACCTCTCCGGTAATAGAGAGATGACGCCGTCACTACTTTGCTGAGACATTTCGTCGAGTGTTTTCGCGTGGGCTCTCTGTATACCGTATTCTTTATCACTCGTTTCATTATCTGTCTGTTTGACTGTCTGTCTCCCTCAGTCTGTCTCTCTTCCTCTGTCTGTTTCTGTCTTTGCCTCTTTGTGTCTCTTTCTCCGTCTGTTTCTCTCTACTTTTGCGTGTCTCTGTCTCTCTGTCTGTCTGTCTGTCAGACTCAAATCAGAAAATGTTTTATTCTCTTGTTTATCCTATTTCCATTTAATTCCCGTTCAGACAAGATATTGGATTGATCAACGTTCCTATTTATTTCCGCCTCAAAACTAGGAAATACGGGATATGATTGAAACGGGTAGCACAGTATAAATAGTAATAGTAGTACTTGTAGAAGTAGCTTCGTCAGTGTCAGCGGTAATAAAATGTATAGGTATGCTGCGGAAATGGTTCTTCGGGTTCTGTGTGCTTCCTTCGGGGACTACAGAACATCGCAGTGACTTCGCTTGCAAGCGAAGGATGTGAAAAAGGTCTGTTTTTATTTTTATCTTTATTTTCTGTTTTGTTTGTTATTGTGTTTTTTTATGTGCTTTGTTTTTGTTTTGTTTGGTTTTATTTCGTATCATTTTAAACCACTGTTCCCTTCCTCGCCCCTTGTGTCCGTCTGTCTGTCTGTATGTCTGTCTGTCTCTGCCTTTCTCTGTCTGTCTGTCTCTCTCTGTGTTTATCCATCTCTCACTTCCTCTCTCGCCATCTCTCCTTCCACTCACTCTCTCCTGTCCCCCTTTCTCTCTATGCACAGATCTCTCTCGCTCTACTTTGTTTTTCGCACACGCGCGCGTGTGCACGTGCACTCTCTTCCGGGGACACGCACACACACACGCATTAATTACACCAGCGCACACAGACGCACGCATGTGCGCACAAAGTGTATCCTCAGAGAGAAAGGAGATAGAGAGTGTGTGTATGGGTGGAGAGGAGGGGGGGGGGTGCGGGGGGGAGTTGGAAGAGAGCGACTGTGAACATTTTATTGGGTATAGGCCTTAGCCCTTCACAAAGCGATGGTTTTAAGAGAGTCAGACATACAGGCAGACAGACCTTAGCCCTTCACGAAGCGATGGTTTTGAGAGAGAGAGAGAGAGACAGACAGACAGACAGACAGACAGACAGAAACACACACACGCACGCACGCACGCACGCACGCACACACACACACACACACACACACACACACACACACACACACCGAGAGAGTGAGTGGACAAGGAAGAGGAATATGAGTTCTCCAGGGAGCGATGGAAAGGAGTGACAAAGTGTTTTCCATACCCGCTGCTCGGAGATGAACGATCATGCACTGGTGAAATGTTTTCTTCTCCATCTTCATCACCGCTTGCATTTCGTCCTTTTTTCTCTGACATGGAGAGAGTTCCCTCTCTGACGTATTGTTTGCGGATTTTTTTTCCTTCGTTCTTTCTTTCTTTCTTTGGTTGTTTTTTTTCTTAGGCTCCACTTTCTTGCCTTTCACGCAAGCAAATGCCAGGCGGATAGCATTATCTTTGTGTCATAACCACTGCAGTCTTAAAGCTGATCTTTCCAGCTGTAAGTCATTATTGTGGTGTGTGTGTGTGTGTGTGTGTGTATGTGTGTGAGCGTGTATGTAGAGCGTGTGCGCGCGCGCGCGTGTGTGTATGTGTGTGAGCGTGTGCGCGTCTGTGTGTGTGTGAGCGTGTGCGTGTGTGAGAGATATCTGTGTTTAAACAGAAGTTTGTGTTTGCATCCCAGCATGCAAAAATGACAACTGCGACACTGTATTTCACCACGGGATAATAAAATGACAAAGGTACGCACTCTCTCTCTCTCTCTCTCTCTCTCTCTCTCTCTCACACACACACAAAATGACGTTCAGACTTTTTGTCTTGGGTGGTTTGTTTGTTTTTTGTATTTGTTTGTTTTTTGGTTTTTTTTCTTCTTTTACTAAGGAAAACATTTCTCAGAGTTTAGGGATGTTTAATGAATGTAGTTTCACACACACACACACACACACACACACACACACACACACACACACACACACACACACACACACACACATAGATAGATAGATAGAGAGAGAGAGAGAGAGAGAGAGAGAGAGAGAGAGAGAGAGAGTTTCCAAGCATAAAATTGAACTAATTCTAACTCAGTTACAATATTTTGAGGGGCACAATTTTCTCCTCCCCAACCCTCACGCACACACAAATCACAGTTCACTATTATTATATATAAAAAAGAAAAGAAAAGAAGAAAAAAGAAAAGAAAAGAAAAGATATTTGGCGAGTGGATTGTGCTCGGGAGGCTCCAGGGACTCCCGGAGTGAAATCACATTTCGCGGGGACTGAACCTGATGATAAATGCCACGCGATTTTTCACAACCCTATTCCCCCTTTCCCGTTTCCCCCGAGATGCGGAAACCGTATCCACCTGTGAGGGAGGAGGGGGTAAGGGGGGGGGGGTTGTGGGAGGAGGGTACGTGTTGGGGTGGGGGGGGGGGGGCAGGAAGCAGTGAGGAGCTGAGGCCGGGTGGTGGTGTTGATGATGGGGGGTGGGGAGGTGGGGTGTGGGTAACAGTGGGTGGTGGGGAAAACGCTTTAGAGGTGGTGGGGGTGGAGGGAGAGGGGATAGGGTGTGTGTGTGTGTGGGGGGTGGGGGTGGGGGGGGGGGGGTTGGACCCAGCGAGAAACAAGTGATGGTAATCCCCAGGGGGGTGTTGTGTGTTGAACTCCCAGCCTGCCCCTGTCACGTGACGGAAACCTCAGTCCTTGCGATTCGTCAGTTTTTGGTCACGAGGGAGGGAAGAGGACGGGGCGATGTTGTCGGAATATTTGGGCTGTGTGTGGGGAGGTCCACATTCCCTGATAATAGGGTGTTCCTCCCCCAATACCCACCCTCACCCTCCCTGCACTGGTGTGAATGTATTATTGGAAGGAATATGATTCATTGCGCGATTTGGGAGAAATTGTGAAGCCCCCTCTACCCCCTCCAACCGCCACCCCTACCCACCCCCACACCCGAAAAAAAAACCAACAAAAAAAAAAAAACAACCCAAATGAGAGAGAGAGAGAGAGTGAGAATGGATGGGTGGTTGGAAGGGTGAAGAATGTGTTTGGGAGAAAGGCTGAGCGGAGGAAGATTGAGGGGGTGGGGAGGGGGGGGGGGGGGGGGGGGGGGGAATAGGAGAGACAATTTTAGTCATTTTCGAATGTAATAAGTTGCTAAGCAGTGTCGAATCTATATTTGGTCTTCGTCCCCTGTCAGTGTCTGAACTTACAGCACACCATGTCAAAGTTATGAGGGGGGGGGGGGGGGGGGGGGAGCAAGACGAGTCATTTTCCAGTATAAGATATTGATAAGTTATGTCCATTTCTATTTTGTCTTAGATCTGGTTAGTGTATTAAATGTTCGCACACCATGCCACTCCAGATTTATTAACAAGAGGGAAAGAGACAGAGAAGGAAAGAGAAACAGAGAGAGAGACTGACCGACAGACATACAGACGGCACGCGGGTGGACATAAGAGCGTGCCAAAGCATTGCGTGTTGTCTGTCCCTTCAACGAAGGCTTGTGTAACAGAGCATTGCGTGTTGTCTGTCCCTTCAACGAAGGCCTGTGTAACAGAGCCGTTGGGGGTGACACACCTATCATGAAAACAGATTACCGTGAAATTCAAAAGCAGACGCTTCAAATATTGAACCTGTCACAGAGATTTAGCTTCAAAGTAAGACCACCAGACCCGAGCAGCAAAATAACGTGGACGCTACCAGTACCAATAATTGAAGACGACGTGTTTTAATGGTTGTTGCTAAAAACATCGGTAAGCTTACACGGCCGAAGTCAAAAAGCAAGACCAACAGACCTGAAAACTAAATCGTATGGACGATACAAATAATTGAAGACGACGTGTTACTAATGGTTGTTGACGGGCGCTACAGCCGAGTGGTCAAAGCGTCGGACTTTCAATCTGAAGGCCTGGGTTTGAATCCCGCTCACGGTGCCTGGTGGGTAAAGGGTGGAGATTGTTCCCATCTCCCAGGTCAACTGATGTGCAGACATGTTAGTGCCTCCACCCCCTTCGTGTGTATCATACACATTCAGAAGATGAAACACGCACGTTAAAGATCCCGTAATCCATGTCAGCGGTCTGTGGGTTACAGAAAAAAGAACATACCTGTTATGCAACTCCCTCCCCGAAAACGGAGTATGACTGCCTACATGGTGAGGGTAAAAATGGTCTTATACGTAAAAAAGAAAACTTGCGTAAATGATTGAACGTGGGAGTGGCGGCCCATTAACGATGAAGAAGACTGATGGTTGTTGCAAACAACAGACGGGACCAAAGTGAAAGTGAGACCAGTAAATTAACCAACGGTACCAATAATTGAAGACAATTTACTATAATGGCCGTTGCAAAGAACATAATGCGAAATGATCGAGGCAAGCGATATCCTCCATTATGCAAATTCTGATGTACGGTTGAACCACTATGGTAGACATCACTCTAACCAGCAGTTTTTATATTCTGATACTTAGTATCAGTACATGAATAAGTCGAGGGTAATCAAAACGTAATGAATGATATAAATAGCAAATTGAAAAAGAAGGAAAGAAAGCAAGCCTTTTTCCCTCTCTGCCCGTTTTTCTGGTTCGTCAACTCCTACGAAGTTTGTGGTTTTGATCGTCAGTTGGGTTTTCTTTTCTCTCTGCCTCTCACAGCAATAACGAACGTGGTCGTTTAAAAGATCTGTCAAGCAGGGTATATATATATATATATATATATATATATATATATATATATATATATATATATGTGTGTGTGTGTGTGTGTGTGTGTGTGTGTGTGTGGAGAGAGAGAGAGAGAGAGAGAGAGAGAGAGAGAGAGAGAGAGAGAGAGAGAGAGAGAGAGAGAGAGCAAAAACGGTGCGAGATTGTGGAAATGTGTGGAATTTACAGATGAGGATGCAAAATGAAATAAAGACCTCTATAGCTTCTAGCTAGAGCTATCACCAGTGGTGTGTTTTCCACAGCCAATTCTCACCCAACAACAATAACAACAAAGCAACAACATCAGCAGTAGAAACATCACCATCGCCAGCAACAACATGTGTCTTTGATATCTTTTTGTAGCTTGGTCTTTGGGGAGAATGGAAGAAGGGTGTGGGTGTCGAACTGGAAGAGAGGGTGCGGACATTGTTTTGTTTTCTTAACCATCCCACAACACGAGTTCCTTTTGTCTGGGGTTTAATTTGTTGATGAGTTGGCCCGGATAGCTGAATGAAAATTTCAAAAGCATCGAGGATGAACTCGGCTGACCATTAAGGCCCTCATCCCTTGAGGCTGGGCTGCCATGCAGCTTTTCTGTCTTTGTCTGTCTCTCACTGTCTCTCCATCTCTCTTTCTCTCTATCTCTCACACCCCCCCTCACACACACACACACACACGCACACGCACACATGCACGTACACGCACGCACACACACACACGCACACATACACGTACACGCACGCACACACACACGCGCGCGCGCGCACATGCACGTACACGCACACACAGACACACACACACATGCACGTACACGCACACACACACATGCACGCACACACACACACATGCACGCACACAGACACATACACACACACACACACACACACACACATGCACGTACACGCACACAGACACAGACACACATACACACACACGCACACAGACACACACACACACACACACACACACACACACACACACACACACACACACACACACAAGGGATGGAACGCAAAAGAGTCATCGGCGCGATACAGTGAGCGGCGGTTTTTTAATTTTATTTTTTATTAATTCCCTCCGCTCAAGTTAAACGATTGGGAGTGTCATTAATTGTTGCTGCTTGTCTCTGTCTCACTCAATCTCCCAGTCTCTGTCTCTCGCTCCCTCCAGCCCCCCCGCCTCACTCTGTGTGTGTCTGTTTCTGTCTCTGTTTGTGTCTGTCTGTCTCTCTGTGCCCCATCTCTTTCTGCCCCCCTCCCGCCGCCCCCCCCCCCTCGCCCCCAACCCCCTCCTTTCTCTGATATACATTTTTTTCACGATTGGAATTTCTCTGTGTTACTCTCAACATAACTCTCTCTCTCTCTCTCTCCCCCCCTCTCTCTCTCTCTCTCTCTCTCTCTCAGCCAGTTTCTCTTTTTCTCTGTCTCTCCGTATCTCTTGTGATTCTCCATTCCCTCCATTAAATTTTCATCCTCTCATCCTTTCTCTCTTCTCTTTCTCTTTGTCGGTTTCTCTGTCTCTGTCTCTCTCTCTCTCTGCCTCCCCACCCCCACACCCACTTCATGTATCACTCACACTGATGACCATTCCTCCTCCCCCCCCCTTTTTTTTTTTACCTCCAAACCATCTCTTTCAAACTGTGATGCACTATCTCTCGTACACTTTCTCGATCTCTCTATCTCCCTTTCCCCACTCCACTCCCCACATATCCCCCCCCCCTCTCTCTCTCCCTGTCTCTCTCCAAACCTGCGATGCATAATCAGAGGACTTGGGGGCTCTCCTCTGCATCAGTCAGCCCGGCATTGTTTTGTGTCACCGGGGTCCACTTGCAGAGCTTTTTGTGATAGGAGCATCACACTCTCTCCCGGCTGGGGCAGCGGCGTTTTGATAGCCAGCAAAACCTGCCCCCCAACACTGTTTTAATGCGCGCTCAGAGTGCACTCGGGTCGTTAGCGTTCTCATAGCAACCTAATCGCTGTGCACCACCCGGCTTTTCTCTTTTTCCTCTTTCTTTTTTTATTTTTTATTTGTTTTGTTTTGTTTTTTTGTTTGTTGTTTTTTCTCTCGTCGTATCACTCACACACAACTCGCAGTTTTGATAGCAAGCAAATCGTGCGACAAGGGCTTTATGCAGATTGGATGACGGGCTTTAGGGGAGAGAGGGAGGAGTAGGGGTGGGGGGTAGGAGAGACGGAGAAGAAAAGAAGTGTGTGTGTGTGTGTGTGTGTGTGTGTGTTGGGAGTGGAAGGTGGTTGAGGAGAAAAGCT
This sequence comes from Babylonia areolata, assembly GCF_041734735.1. Lineage (NCBI taxonomy): Eukaryota > Metazoa > Mollusca > Gastropoda > Neogastropoda > Buccinidae > Babylonia > Babylonia areolata. Next base: position 1,284,775 of record NC_134882.1, on the reverse strand, counting down.
CAATTCCCAGTGGTCTCCTCTTCCTTACGGTTTACAGTGAATTGTGTGTGCCAGAGCCTTTGTCGGTGGTGTGTGTGTGTGTGTGTGTGTGTGTGTGTGTGTGTGTGTGCGCGCGCGCGCGCGTGCATGCGCAGGTTTGTGTATGTATGTGCGCGCGCGGTTTGGAGTGCATCGTATGATGGATGGAGTGTGTCCCCATGACATGATTGAGAAATTAATAATTTAACCCCGGGGTAATTTGTTTTCGGTCGACCTGACATAGTGGTTTTTGATGTCACAGCAAGCAAATCCCACAGATTACACGGCGGTTTATGTTTTTTTGACGGTTAGCGGGGGGTCGGGGTAAGGGGGTGGGGGGTGGGGGGTCAGAGGATCTAGGAAGGTAGGGTGGGTGGGGGGGGTATTGATTGGTTTCTTGGTGTGCGACGCCGCCGCTGAGTGCTTTATTCTGTCATCGCGGCCGTCGGTTTGGCTGCAAACAATGTGCTGCGACACGGAGCCTAATGAAATCCCACTTGATGGAAAGCAGATGATGATCCGGCAGAGGGTGTGAAAGGATTTTTTGTCGTTAGGTGTGGGGAGCAAATTGGGGGTGTAGTGGCGAGGAGAGGGGCTGCGGGGGATTGAGATGGAAACAGGTGGGGGAAGAGAAGACTGTATGTGATGGTGACTGATGTGTGTGTGGGGGGGGGGGGGGCGTGTTAAGGGTTGGGTGCTGGTGGAGAGTTTGCTTGTGTTGCGGTTTTAGTGCTTTTGCATTGAGAGGAGTATGTTTTTGTTTGTTTTTCTTTTTGAAAAAGAAAAGAAAGTTGTATCTGTGTGTATATCTTTAGTATAATTATGTGTATTTCTTTGCCTCTCTTTCTGTGAGGCACTCACAGGCACGCACACACACACACACACACACACACACACACACACACACACAAGTGGAATGGGAATGACGTGGACTGATTAGACAATGACAAAGTATCCGCGGAGGAGATGTTAGTCTTCCCTAGACATGCAATGTCCCGGAAAAAAGAAGAAGAAGAAGAAGAAGAAGAAGAAAAATCCTAACGACTAACGGGAAGTTAGGACAAGCCCGGAAACTCTGCGAGCCGGAACTCCTCGTCAGAGGCAAAGCTTTCCGCTTTCTGAGGGACCACTAATTGACGTACCAACCTACAGGTGCTCACGGCTGCTGCAACGTTCAAGTAAACCCCACCCCTTCACACCCCGTACCCTGCAGTCGTCTTATGATGGCCCTGAAACGTCATGAGTGACGTCACAAGAGACAGCCTGTCAGCAGCGGTGATTAGTGTGAAGGGTCATTAGGCTCAGCTTTGCTTCAGCTCCCGTACAGGTGCCGCCCCTCGTTTGCGTGGCGCTAATGTGACTAACGTGTTCTGCTGGCTGTGGGGAAGGGCTTGTTCTGGCTCTCTCGTTTGTTCAGGGGACCGCTGCTATGTCCCGTTAGGATCGGGGCGGGGCGGGGCGGTGGAGTGCGGTGTGGAGTGGCATTTACAGGCTGCTCCTTTTGTTCGTGGAGTTCAGTCTCATTAGAACTACAGTTGAGGGGATCTAAGTATGGAGAGAGAGAGGGAGGGAGGGAGGGTGAAGGAGGGCGAGGGAGAGAGAGATTGGAGAGTGGCGTATAAGTGGGGAGAGAGAGAGATGGGTGGTATGTAGTTTCTCAGAGAGGAGAGGGGGACATGCTACTAATTATTTTTAGGAGAGAGATGGGGTGGTGTAACAGCGCTCAGAGAGAGAGAGAGAGAGAGAGAGAGAGAGAGAGAGATGAGAGAATAATGATAATGATGACGATTGTATGGTTACCGCTGACAAGCTCATAGTTAGCAGCATTCGTTCAAGTTGCACACATCAATCAAACCGCAGTCACCGCTGGTGGTTTTCTTTGCGCTCTCAAAGGCCTTGCCAGCAAGAACCACTCCATGCGCTGCCACAATGCACACGCTCACACTGCCACTTAAAGCCTCTTGCACCCTGAATCGCCAGGTAACCATCAGGAACTCGGTTCTTTTGAACAAGCACACACACATGCGAGTGTTGCTTGAATGAGCGAAAGTCTTTGAAACATTGATTGAAAGTAAGCCTTGTAAGAGTTTATGCGTGAGGTAAAGACGTAGAAACAATGCCACATGGTGGGAGGGGGGGGGGGGGGGGGTGTGATGACAGGCGGTTGGAAGTTCCAGTTCCAGTAGGGTTGGTAATATTCCTGATTGTGCATTTCCTTAACTGTGCTTTCAGGTAGAGGAAAACATAATGACGGCATCAAACCCGCTGTCAGGTAGGTTTAGCCGAGTCCACAGTTCGTTCCGCTCAGCGATGTAATCGTAAACTGTTATGATGTCTTTGAACGATAAGACAAAAAAAGACAAGAGCCTTTAAGTGTATCACCTCCCCAAACGCGTAATATATCATATTATATATCATATTATATCATATATCATATCATATTATATCATATCATATCATATCATGTTAAGACGTTTAGAAAAATGGAGAACAATAGTGTTGGATCATTTCAATGTTGACTGTCCATCTGTCAGCTTCTTTGTTATAGGTTAAAGAGTCTAGTTTTCCGTGTGCACTTTTTTTTTTTTTTTACATTTTGTTGGTCTCTGTAATGAAGAAAAAAACAACTATTTATTGGATATTTTGTTGTTTGATTGTTCATCTATTTATTAAACGAATGGCCTTCGCTCAAGCATACTCTCTGTACACTTAAGTATAAGATTGACTTATTTATTTATTTATTTTTTAGGCGAATGGTGTTCGCCCCAGCATACTCTTTATAGCTACTTTTTAGATTTATTCATCTATTTCTTTCTTTCTTTTTATTTGACTGTTTATTTATTTATTTTCATTCATTTCTTTGTTTATTTATTCATGTATGTATGTATGCATGTATGCATGCATGTATGTATGGCGTTTTCTGTATTGACAAACATAGTTTGTATACGTATGTTTGACTAATATAAAAAAAAAAGGTATGCGTATTCTTTGATTTAAAACCTTCCTCAAATGCTCAAATCACTTCTTCCCGGAAGTGCAGTCAAGCCCCACAGCGATCACCGCGACGGTCGGTGAGGTCTGCTTGCGGAAGTAATTCGGAATTTACCCCTTAAATGGATTATTTCCCAATGAGTCCCCCCCCCCCACATCCCCCTCTCCTTCCTCCCCCCCCCCCTTTCCCCCTCTCCATTGCCGCCCGAGCTCCCCAGCGCCCTCTTGGGAGCGGAGGCTGAGTGAAGGACAGGCGAAAACCCATCACAGGACCCACAGCTCCCGGCCTGGAAAGGCTGAAAGCCTGTAGCGTCCGCTGGGGAGACATTGGTGGTGGTGGTGGTGGTGGTGGTGTGTGTTGCGTGTGTGTCTGTGTGTTGTGTGTCTCTGTGTGTGTGTCTGTGTGAGTTGTATGTGTGTGTTTTGAGGTCGGGGGTGGGGGGTGGGGGTGAGGTTGTGGATTGGATGGGATGGGATCGGAAGAGCTTGCTGTTAGGACTTTTTGGGGGTCTTTTTTGAGGGGGTGGTGGGGCTGAGGGGTGTGTGGGTGGGGGGGGGGGGGGGGGGTGAGAAAGGGGAAGGGGGTGGACAAAGAGAGTGTTGGGGTGGGGATGGGGAAGGAGGGTTGCTTGTTTCGTTCCTTATTCTAGTTGTGCTGGTTTCCTGGCTTTGATCGTGAAGCCTCCCCCCCCTCCCCCCTCCCCCCTACACCTCATCTGCACTGTTTCCACTCTGTCTCATGCTGTCTGTGTCCCTCTGTGTCCCTCTGTCTGTCTGTCTCTGTCTGTCTGTCTCTGTCTCTTTCTGTCTCTCTCTCTCTTCCCACTTTCTTCTTCTTCTCCCTGCCTTTTTCCCTTTCAGTCTCCCCCCTTCTCCCTCTTACTCTACTCCTGTCTTCCCCCCCCCCTTCCCCCCCTCTCTCTCCCTCCTCCACACCCCCCGTTTCTCTCTCCCCCCTTTCCATATCATGCCATCTCCTCCACACACCCCGTTTCTCTCTCCCCCTTTCCATATCATGCCATCTCCTCCACAAACCCCGTTTCTCTCTCCCCCTTTCCATATCATGCCATCTCCTCCACTCCCCCCGTTACTCTCTCACCCATTTCCATATCATGCCATCTCCTCCACTCCCCCCGTTTCTCTCTCCCCCTTTTCCATATCATGCCATCTCCTCCACTCCCCCCGTTTCTCTCTCCCCCTTTTCCATACCATGCCATCTCCTCCACTCCACCCCCCCGTTTCTCTCTCCCCCTTTTCCATATCATGCCATCTCCTCCACTCCACTCCCCCCGTTTCTCTCTCACCCATTTCCATACCATGCCATCTCCTCCACTCCCCCCGTTTCTCTCTCACCCCTTTCCATACCATGCCATCTGCTCCACTCCACTCCCCCCGTTTCTCTCTCCCCCTTTTCCATATCATGCCATCTCCTCCACTCCACTCCCCCCGTTTCTCTCTCACCCCTTTCCATACCATGCCATCTCCTCCACACCCCCCGTTTCTCTCTCACCCCTTTCCATACCATGCCATCTCCTCCACACCCCCCGTTTCTCTCTCACCCCTTTCCATACCATGCCATCTCCTCCACACCCCCCGTTTCTCTCTCACCCCTTTCCATACCATGCCATCTGCTCCACTCCACTCCCCCCGTTTCTCTCTCCCCCTTTTCCATATCATGCCATCTCCTCCACTCCACACCCCCCGTTTCTCTCTCACCCATTTCCATACCATGCCATCTCCTCCACACCCCCCGTTTCTCTCTCACCCCTTTCCATACCATGCCATCTCCTCCACACCCCCCGTTTCTCTCTCACCCCTTTCCATACCATGCCATCTCCTCCACACCCCCCGTTTCTCTCTCACCCCTTTCCATACCATGCCATCTCCTCCACACCCCCCGTTTCTCTCTCACCCCTTTCCATACCATGCCATCTCCTCCACACCCCCCGTTTCTCTCTCACCCCTTTCCATACCATGCCATCTCCTCCACCCCCCCTGTTTCTCTCTCCCCCTTTTCCATACCATGCCATCTCCTCCACCCCCCCTGTTTCTCTCTCCCCCTTTTCCATACCATGCCATCTCCTCCACCCCCCCTGTTTCTCTCTCCCCCTTTTCCATATCATGCCATCTCCTCCACTCCACACCCCCCGTTTCTCTCTCACCCATTTCCATACCATGCCATCTCCTCCACACCCCCCGTTTCTCTCTCACCCCTTTCCATACCATGCCATCTCCTCCACACCCCCCGTTTCTCTCTCACCCCTTTCCATACCATGCCATCTCCTCCACACCCCCCGTTTCTCTCTCACCCCTTTCCATACCATGCCATCTCCTCCACACCCCCCGTTTCTCTCTCACCCCTTTCCATACCATGCCATCTCCTCCACACCCCCCGTTTCTCTCTCACCCCTTTCCATACCATGCCATCTCCTCCACCCCCCCTGTTTCTCTCTCCCCCTTTTCCATACCATGCCATCTCCTCCACCCCCCCTGTTTCTCTCTCCCCCTTTTCCATATCATGCCATCTCCTCCACCCCCTCATCTCTTCTCTGCTTCCTGCTCTCCACCCCCCTCCCGCCCCCTCCGCCTACTGCCGCTGCTGCTAACTGTTGGACGATGATATCAGAAATCGAGATCTGTGGAAACAGGCTGTTTGATGCACAGAGTTGCGCTTATCTCTGGCGCTGCCCGTGTTATGACCTCCTTCCCCCACCCACCCACACCCGTCCACCTACCCCCCCCCCTTCCACCAACATCTCCCCATCCCCTGCCCGCCGTATTATCTGGCACCCCACTCCCTCTCCCTCCCACCCATATCCCACACTCACTTCCGCCCCACTTCCCGTTTGCCGCCAAATACAGAATACATAATACTTTACCATCTCTGTACGAGAAATTAGAATTCACGAGGACGTTGAAATACAGGAGGTGGGGGGTGGGGGGCTTGGAAAGGGATTTGGGGGATAGGGTAGGGAAGGGAGAGGATGGGGGGTGGGAAAGAATTTGGGTGGTGACACAACCAGGACGTGGACACAAAACATTCACCACAGACTTCACACGGAGTTAGGGACCACATGCATTATTATGCATTTACTATTGGTTTCTCATTGGGTGCATAAACGGCTGTTTCATGCACACCTACACAATAAACAGCCTAAAAAAATAGTTTGAAAAATCAATGATTTTGCATAACTTTTCAGTTATTCACTGGTTTATAATCGATTGCTGGAGTTTGTCATTGTTAAACATCTTAGAAATGAAGTAGAGAGAGAGAGAGAGAGAGAGAGAGAGAGAGAGAGAGAGAAATGCACGTGTGGGTTATGAATGGTTCACATTACTTAGGCTGCGTACACCTATTTTTGCCGAAAATCCAGCTTCATTTCACTGTTCTGCTGAGAAGAAAAGTGTGCAAACTGCTTATCGGTCCTCATCACTTTCTGTGAATCCTGTGGTTCCAAACAGGGGCTATGCTCACCACCCTCCCCCCCCCCATCCCCATCCTCCCCACCCCACCCCACTCCGCTCTTTATTGCTCCCATACCTCACTCACTCACTCATTCACTCACCGCTATTACCTTGTAGTTAGTTGTTCCTAGGAGACACGGCACTTTTATGGGAGGTGGAGGGGGAGTGGGGTGGAAAAAGAAGCAGTTTGGGGAGTGAAAGAGATGCAGTGGTTAGCTCTTCCTTCTGTCATTGATGCGGCTTCTCTCTTCTCTTGCTCGGTCCCTCTAGAGGCCAGAGAGAGAGGGGGAGAGAGAGAGAGGGGGAGAGAGAGAGAGGGGGGAGAGACAGAGAGGGGGAGAAAGAGAGAGAGACAGAGAGAGGGGGAGAGAGACAGAGAGAGAGGGGAGAGAGAGACAGACAGGAAGAAACACACACACACACACACACACACACACACACACAGAGAGAGAGAGAGAGAGAGAGAGAGAGAGAGAGAGAGGAGATGAACCAAGTCGAGAGGAAGATCTCCGAGGATACGGGATGTTGTTACGACCTTGTCCAACTTGCAACCCTTGACTCCCCGTGTGGAGATTTCCTCCACAGTGGCTGTAGCTGAGAAGAGTCACAGTGGACTTTGGGCAGATACCTGACCAATAACTAAGTCATCATCCAAAGCCGTACAGTGCGCGACTGACCACACACAAGACCTGGCAAACAGCAAAATAGTCGTTCTTTGTTCACAGGCTGCGACTCCGATGTTCAGTCGTATACACAGTGGGCTTTCACGTGTATGACTGTTTTTACGCCCACCCGCATTTTCAGTCATACTCCGTTTTCGTGAAGGAGGATTTGGGAGGGGGGGAGAGATAGCAAAATAATGATATCAATGTTTTAGGGGGGAAAAAAACCAAAAACTACTTCCATCTGGCCAACATTAAACCACCTCAAAACTCAAAATTGAGAGCACAAAACACTTTCATCACACGAATAATCTATTAACTTTGTTTAAATTGTTAAAACTTGAATGCGTGTAAGTCCGATTATATCTCTTTCACACACACACACACACACACACACACACACACACACACACACACACACACACACATATATATATATATATATATATATATATATTCATTTCCATTTCATATATATATATGAGAGAGAGAGACAGAGACAGAGAGAGAGACAGAGAGAGAGAGAGAGATCTGTTTCTTTTTCTGTTTCTGTCTCTCACTAGTTCGTCAGCCAAACAGATAATCAATGAAGATCCATCCAACATACTTCTGCTTGCTGATTTTGTTCAGATCTGCCAGCACGCTATTTGAGAACGCATTAATGCGTGTTGCTACTTAAATGCTTATTAAATTAAGATTGTACTCCCTCTCCCCCCCCCCCATCCCTGCACACGCACACACACACACACACACACACACTCTCTCTCTCTCTCTCTTCCTCTCTCTCTCTCTCTGTCTCTCTGCGCCCAGACCCCGCCACCAAACTTCCCATGTGTATGAGTAATGGCCTGTAGTCGATGTACAATAAATCGTCTGAGTCTGGGGTCTAGCTGTTTGTCTGTCTGTATCTGACTCTCTGTCTCTCTCTCTCACTGTGTGTGTGTGTGTGTGTGTGTGTGTGTGTGTGTGTGTGTATGTGCGCGCGCGCGCGCGTCTCTATATCTCTTCATCTCTCGCTTTCTCTTCATCTCCCACTCCCTGTATATAATTATTATATAATTAATATATAATTGTTCTCTCTCTCTATTTCTCTGTATGTCCTGACTCCATCCCTTCCCCTTTCTATCCATCTTTTCCATGCGTTGGTCTGTCTCCGTCTCTCCCCCACTGTCTGTCTCCTCTGTCTCGCTCTCTCTTCGTTCCCTCCACCCCAGTCCCCTCCCTCCCCTTCCTCTGCCCCCCTCCCGTCTCTCTCTCTCTCTCTCTCTCTCACGCTGTCGTTCTCTCTCGCTGTCTCTCGGAGTCTGTCTGCTTCTCAGCCTGTGTGTGTCTTTCTCACCACTAAATAACGGGGCCCATGCCGGGGCCTGGAGGCGCTTCATTTCAGGAAAAGAGCTGGCTGTTTGTATGCAGAAGCTGCTTGCCCTGAAATTAACTTTTTGGAGTCGAATTTAACGTCCCGGGAAATTGCATCTCCACGTGTGTGTGTGTGTGTGTGTGTGTGTGTGTGTGTGTGTGTGTGTGTGTGTGTGTTAGTGCGCTCGCGAGCTTTCCTCTTCTCTCTGCCAGTGTCTGTCTCTGTCTCTTTCAGCCTGTCTGCCTCTCTCAGACTGTCTCTGCATGTCTGTCTCTGTCTCTGTGCCCCTCCCCGTCTCCTTCCATGTATGCGTGCACCCCAACACCCTCCTCTCTCTCTCTCTGTGTCCCTCCCTGTCTCGCTGTGTATGTATTCTCTCGCTCACACCCCTTCTCTTTCTGTTCCACTGTCTGTCTTTGTGCCTTTGTCTTTCCATCGCCCCCTACACCCCTCCCCCCCCCCCCCGAACTCTCTCCCTCTCTCTCTCTCGCTTCGTTCCTCGCTTTTCTAGCCATCCAAAGATTTCCTATTGATGAAAAACTCTCTCTGTGTCTGTCTTTGATGCGCAGATAAAACCTATGCTATTATACGCATCTGAAATGTGGGGAACAATGCGCTTCAAAGCAGTTGAGTCTGTCCATTTGTTTGCTTGTAAAAGATTTTTGAGTGTCAGTCCTAAAACCCCAAATGTAATGATTTATGGTGATCTTGGTCGATATCCATTATACATTGATAGTTGCATCAGTACTTTGCGATACTGGTTTAAGCTAAATCAGATGTCTCTATCGAGAATCCCGAAACAGGCGTACCTAATGAGCGTAAATAAGATGACATACAATGCTGATATGTCTTCGAAAAACTGGGCAGATGGACTGAAACATTGCTTAGACATTTATGGGTTTTCAGAAGTTTGGATAAATGGCGGGGTTGGGGATGTAAATGTTTTTCTTAAAATATTCAAACAACGCATGATAGACGGCTTTAAACAGGATTGGGCAAGCAAACTCAACGGAAGTAATCGTTATGAAACATATAGGTCATTCAAATCCTTATTACAACCTGAAAAATACTTATCTGATCTTACCATCAGTAAATTTAGATCGGCCTTCATTAAGTTCCGTTTTGGTATAAATGAACTAAAAATAAATCAGCGTTATTGTGAAGTTTTGAAAAACTGCCCATGTGGTGGTAGAATAGAGAACGAACTACATGTACTAACAGCTTGTCCATTATATGATGATATTAGAAGGAAATATTTGCTCAAGCATATGCAACATATTAGAAATCTGTCATTATCATTTCTGCTGCAAAACGAAAGTTGTAATGTGACCAGAGATGTTGCAATGTTTGTTTTTTATGCATTAAGACTGAGAGAAGAGTACTTTCAGCCCTAAACAGACATATCAGCCTTGTGCTTTTCATTTAGTTTACTTGTTCTCAGTGAGCTCACTGTGTATTATGTGGATTGTTTTCGTTCTTCCTATTTTATTTTAGTTAAGCTGTGTGTGCAACATGTGCACCCAAAATGTATACAGGTCGGTGACCTTACATTAAAATTCTTGCGTTCTTGCGTTCTTGCGTTCTCTCTGTGTCTCTGTCCCTGTCTCTGTCTGTCTGTCTGTCTCTCTCTCTCCCACCCCCCTTCTCTCTGTCACGCACAACACACACACACACACACACACACACACACACACACACACACATCTCCCATGCCCCCCCTCCCCCTCCCACATCACACCCTTCCACCGTTTTCTCCCCACCCACCCATCAAACCTCCTCACTACTCGGAGCAAACCTTCCTTGA
>NC_134882.1:1259478-1269478 GCF_041734735.1 Babylonia areolata | reverse complement strand
CAAGATCACAACGACGATGACGACGATGATGATGACAGTAGCGTTGATGACGATGATGATGATGCCGACAACGCTGATGCTGATGCTGATGATGATGACAATAACGTGGATGATGATGATGGTGATGATGATGATGATGATGATTTTGATGACAATAACGTGGATGATGATGATGATAATAACGTGGATGATGATGATGATGATAATAACGTGGATGATGATGATGATGATGATGATGATGATGATGATGACAATAACGTGGATGATGATGATGATGATGATGATGATGATGATGATGACAATAACGTGGATGATGATGATGATGACAATAACGTGGATGATGATGATGATGATGACAATAACGTGGATGATGATGATGATGATGATGATGATGATGATAACGTGGATGATGGGCAGCAGGAGGACGACAACAACGACGATGACATGTTTGTTTGTTTTTGTTATATGCTGGGATTTGTTTTGTTTGCGAACAAACATCGCGCAGTCTGTTAGTTCAGTCGGTTTATTGACTTGTGTCTGTGGCACAAAATAGGTCAATGCATGCTTCCTCGGATATATTGAACTCAGAATCGGTCTGTCAGCACGGGAGCTCTGTTGTCAGGCTTGCAGTGGTGAACGGAGACATTGTTTTGCTCCCGCTGCTGTCTTTGTGTGTATGCGTGCCTGCGCGCGGGCGCGCGCGCGCGTGTGTATGTGCCTCTCTATATCTGTCTTTTATTTTGCACTGGTTTGCAAGATGTTTTCATCGAATTTGTTACGTATTTCATTATGTTTTCTGTCGTGTTGTTATTATGTCATGTTGTGTCTGTCTGTAGCAATACAATGCAGTACAATGCAGTGCGATACATCTTTTTTTATTTACACGACTGGAAATTATGATTTCATGTGCATTCAGCGACTGCCTGCATACCTGTCTGTTTCTTTCTACCTTATATATGTCTGTTTGTGTTTTCGCTCCTGTTTGTCTGCATGTCTCCGTATCAGTCCTGTTTGACAGCTGTCACTCACCAGAAGCCCACAGTTCGTGAAGGTTTCGTGCGGTGTTTGCTAAAGGTCTCCTCACATCACGCAACTAAACAGTCCTCTTAGCATGATTGTCACTTTGCTGGCCGCGACGTGAAAACGATGACACGTTTATGGTTCTTTCATTGCGACTGTGATCACTGTAGGTAGTTTTGTGTTTTTGTTTGTTTTTCTCTTAAAGCTAGATGTAGTTGAAATGATTCCGCGGGGGAGCAAGGGAACATACAAACGCATTGCCTTTTAGTTTCAAGATTTTAATCTGTGTCATGCCTCTGTTTTTTATGACCCCCTCTCTATACGTGTCTGCATCTCTCTCTCTCTCTCTCTCTCTCTCTCTCTCGTTGTGCGTACGTGTGTGTGTGTGTGTGTGTGTGTGTGTGTGTGTGTGTGCGCACGCGCGTGGTCGTGCGCGTTGTGTGTGTGCATTTGTGCGCGAAAGCCGATCCATCGTTTTCCGCCCCAGAAGATTGCTTCACGGTTTTCAGCCTTTATTGCCGGGCATTTCCTTGTGCTTTGTGTTGTTAGAAACGACCCCCAACCTTCTCACCACTTGTGAGTAGGTGGGAGGGGGGGGGGGGGTGAGAACACGGGGGAGGGGAGGATCAATGCCAATCACAGTTGCGGAGTCGAACACAAGCCCGTACCTTTCCATGAAAAAGTCATCCTTAGTACCATTGGACCACACTGCCTTTGTAAAGGTTATAATCATGTGAGTCAGTAATGTTTTGCTTTTCTTTTCCTTCGAAGATATGTTGTTTTCTTCTGCCTTTCCCCACTCCCCCTTTCTCCTTCTTCTTGCTCCTCCTCCTCCTTCCCTTTCTCCTTCTTCTCTTGCTCCTCCTCCTCCTTCCCTTTCTCCTTCCCTTTCTCCTTCTTCTCTTGCTCCTCCTCCTCCTTCCCTTTCTCCTTCTTCTCTTGCTCCTCTTCCTCCTCCTTCCCTTTCTCCTTCTCTTGCTCCTCCTCCTCCTTCCCTTTCTCCTTCCCTTTCTCCTTCTTCTCTTGCTCCTCCTCCTCCTTCCCTTTCTCCTTCTCTTGCTCCTCCTCCTCCTTCCCTTTCTCCTTCTTCTCTTGCTCCTCCTCCTCCTTCCCTTTCTCCTTCTCTTGCTCCTCCTCCTCCTTCCCTTTCTCCTTCTTCTCTTGCTCCTCCTCCTCCTTCCCTTTCTCCTTCTTCTCTTGCTCCTCCTCCTCCTTCCCTTTCTCCTTCTTCTCTTGCTCCTCTTCCTCCTCCTTCCCTTTCTCCTTCTCTTGCTCCTCCTCCTCCTTCCCTTTCTCCTTCTTCTCTTGCTCCTCCTCCTCCTTCTCTTTCTCCTTCCTCTCTTGCTCCTCTTCCTCCTCGTCCTCCTTCTTCCTCCTCTTCTTCTTTTTCTCCTAGGATTTGTTTCTTCTGTAAAGCTTTCGTGATGAAATGTCGAAGCGTGTCTAGTTCGCGTGCTGCACGCATTTAGTTCGCCGTGATATTTCCCCGAGAAGGAAAGTCCTGACGACAGCAGTTAGAGTTACTGGGCAGACAGGTAGGCAGGCAGGCAACGCTTTGTTTCAGCCTGTCGCCAGCTTTGGGTTTGAGTGTGGAGACGAGATGAGCGTTAGAACAAGTGTGTTAGTGATGAGTGTAATGGTCATGTCTTCTTTCTTATCTCTGTGCCTGGGTTTGATATCAGAAGGGGGTGATAACTGCCTTCTGACTTAGGACAACTCAGAACCATTTTGTCTCTGGGAGGGTGTGGATAGGTTGAATTTATGACAATATAAACAGTAGTAATTAAAAGAAGACAAGAGTAGGAATGATGTTCCTCAGCGCTCCCCCGGTACCCCCCCCCCCTTCCCCTCACCCGATTTATAACTTTTTATTATTATCTTGTCGAGGCACTTATCGTGCGTTAATTTGGAGACCCAAACATTAAAACGTGTGTGAATCTCCACTCACAGACACTTAGTCAGACTCATAAACACACACACACACACACACACACACACACACACACACACACACACACACACACACAAATTCCCTTTCAAGTCTCGAAAATAAAATTTGAAAAGTCATCAGAAGTTCATTTCACTTGTACCTTTGCTCTTTGATAATTGCTAGGAACGTGTCGAAGACGGTTTTTGTCTTTTCTTTTTTCTTGTCCTTCTTGTCCAGAAAAGTTCCATCCAGTCTTTGTAACTTTTTATACAACAAATTTATTTCAAATGTTCCGGTTTTTTTCTTCGTGTGCAAATAATGCTTTCCTATATAGCAGCATATGTTTTGTGTGTGTTTTTTGTGTTGAATTTTTTTTACGTTTTTAAAAACAATGTTTTCTATGAACGTTCACACACACACACACACACACACACACACACACCAAAGCGAAACAGATTCCGTCTCAGGCGCATGCGTGCCTTGCCTTCTCCCACCATATGTTTGTGCACGCGCGCGTGTGTGTGTATATATGTGTGTGAGAGAGAGAGAGAGAGAGAGAGAGGGGGGGGGTCATGGAGAGCGTTTGCTTGTGCGTTGTTACTCACTTAAAGGGAGTTGGGTGATGGTGTGTCAATGTGGAAGTATTTTCACAAAATGCTTGACAGCGCATTCTTTTTCAGCATAGAAAGCATGTTTACAAAATAGAAAAGAATACCAAGTAAAGAAATAAAAAGTAAAGAAACGGGTAGAGTAAAGAAACGGGTAAAGTAAAGAAACGGGTAGAAGAGGGAAGAACTGAACGGTTCGTAGTTTTCTGTGCTGTGCAGGCCTGTTGTGGTGTTTACATCTTGGCATTGGAATCAATCTTTTTCACAGTTGTATTCTAAGGAAGCAATGGAAGTCAGGTAAACTGCAGAATGAGGGAACTCCTCTTTCCTCGTTCCACTTTTGTGGCAATGTTGCTGGCGTAGAACAGCCCAGCGAAGATTTTTTTCTTGTGTGGGGGGGTGTCCCCTATCGTCACACCGTTCAGTGGCCTGACTCCGCTGCTAACCCCGAGGTGTCCATTCACAGCCTCATCTGGCTTCATCTGCCGCAGTCACAGCATTGGCACTCCACAAAGAACTACCGGTGTTAGGTCGCCAGGTGGTCACACACCGGAGGAGACCCCGCGCTGCTGCAGAGTCACTACAGTGGCTTTCAGTAGGGCCTGTTACCACTACTGACGACAGTAATCGCTTTGTCGCGGAGCCAGGCTGAATGAGCGTCGCCTCCAGAGTGGAGACCGCCACCACGTCCCTCCAGCGACAGTCCCCCATGACTCTGCCGACACCGATGTCAAAGTGAAAATGTTGTGAGTTTGAATCACAGACACCATCAATATTTATTTGTGGTGTCGTTCTGTTGGTGTCAGTGTTGTGTCAGAGGGGTGTGTCTAGCATCAGTTTCCCCACATGGTTATCCCGTTGGCCATAATTATTGATTGATCGGAATGTAGTTCACTTTCACGGTATCCTTCTTTTATTATATGTCTTTCTCTGTCTGTCTCTACACGACCCACTCACCCATGCCTTGTTCCCTCTTGCTCTGTCTGTTTCAGGTCTTTACTTCTGTTATCTATTTATTTATTTTATCTATTTATTTATTTGTTTATTTATTTATTTATCTATTTATTTATTCATTTTTTAATCGGATCGGAAATGACATGTCCAACTGCAACTGAGAGAGAGAGAAAGAGAGAGAGAGAGAGAGAGAGAGAGAGAGAGAGAGAGAGTGAGAGAGAGAGTGTGTGTGTGTGTGTGTGTGTGTGTGTGTGTGTGTGTGTGTCCTTCGTGACTACCTAGATATGCTTTTATGGTGGCGATAGTGTGAGAGAAAGAAAGGAAGGAAGATTCTGTTAGGGGTTGGAGGGGGGGGGGGAGGTGAGGTAGGCGGGGGCCGTGAAGGTTGGAGAGCAGTATTGTTTGGTGTGGACGAGAATCAAGCTGAGTTGCAGGCCACAGTGGTGACTGTCGTGACGTGATGGTGGCGAATGTTGACACTGTTTGGGCAGCCTGTGCCTTGCACCGCCAAGTTCTGATCATCTCCACACAGGGTGACCCCCATTAAGAAGGGGGGGGGTGGGGGGGGATCGGAAGGAAGGAAGAAAGTAAGAAGGAAGTGGAAAATGCGATTAACAAACTTTTCAAGAAGATTTGGGGAGGAGGGTTGGTGGGGAGGAGGAGCGAGAGGGGACGGGTTAGGTGTTCGAGAAGCAGGGTTAGGGAACGCTAATTGGAGTGGGTCGCTCTCTCTCTCTCTCCCATCTCTCTCCCATCTCTCTCTCTCTCTCTCTCTCTCTCTCTCAAACACACACACACACACACACACACACACACACACACACACACACACCTGCTTACATACACACCAGACGTAAAATATCACTCAAAGTGAAAAGACGCTAAATAAAAGAGAGAATGCCAGACGTACACAGGCAGATAAAAAGCATCTGATGATGTGCTGAAAGGTCATTATTTATGCCATCACTTTAGCCATGCTCTTGTGTGTGTGTGTGTGAGAGAGAGAGAGAGAGAGAGAGAGAGAGTGGCATGCACGTGAGTGTGTGCATGCGCACATGCAATTTTCTCCTCTAGCGTCACTGACAAAAAAAACCGAAAAAAAGAAGCTAATTTCTGGTCACATCACAGTTGGTTCTTAAAAAAATTACCATTAATAACAAATGAAAAAAACAACTTACCAATGGTAACATTATTGAAGGTAGCTAAAGTGAACGAAATAAATGTCTTTTTTTTTCCACCAGTGGCAGCGTAGCTGCCATTCTCCACGTACTCATTTGCATAAGACGGGGAGAGAAATCGATCACCATGTGTCAGTGAAATGTGACTTGCGTGACGGCGATGAAGTGGAGGTGGGGGTAGCCATCCGCTTCTCCTTGGGTATTGCAAGTTTCCCCTGGATGCGTGAAAAGTGGTGTGCGTGCGCTTGTGTAGGAATGAATGATTGCGTTGCGAACACAGCGCCTGGCGTTAGGCGTGGACACGATTGGACACTTAGAGACGGTGAAGACAAGAGGTTTATTTTATCTTTTCTAATGAAAATCTTAGTGTTGTTTCTTTGCATCTTAGCTTCTGGATGTGCTTGTTTTCTTGACTGTTTATGATTCAAAACTGATGTGTTTCCTGGTTGTTAGTTTGTATTGTTTCCTGCTCTGCCGTCATAATTTCAGATTGGAAAGTTTTTCCGTGTTTTTTTTCTTTCTTCTTTCTTTCTCTGTCTCTTTGTCTCTGTTGGCCTGACTCTCTCTCTCTCTCTCTCTCCCCCCCTCTCTCTCTCTGTGTCTGTCTGTCCACCCTCTCTCTCACTGTTCTCTCTCTCTCTCTGTTTGTCTGTCTGTTTCCCCCTCTCTCTGTGTCTCTCTCTGTCTCTCCCTGTCTCTCTTGCTCTTTGTCTCCTCTCTTTTCCACTTTGCCTCTCTCTCTCTCTCTCTGTGTGTGTGTGTGTGTGTGTGTGTGTGTGTGTGTCTGTCTGTCTGTCTGTCTGTCTGCATGTGTGTACTTGTGCATGCATCTGACAAGAATGACAGAGTCAACCACCTTGACTGAGTCCCAGAGCCTTGTGGTCAGCTCCAGAGAATTACTCTGAGGAAAAGACCCATGACGCTGTACCACCCAGAAAGAAGCCACATTGCTGAGAAAAAGAAAGCAGCAGCAGATGCTGGACTTTTGCATACATCCAGGGCGCTGATCAGGCCTGGGCTTCACAGTTGTCTGGTGAGCATGATCCTGCAACTTGTCTATGGGAAAATCCACTTCTTTAGTACCATCTCCATCGACTCTCAGTTGCAGTTCGAAGCTTAGTGATTTTATATGAGTTGTGAAACAAATTTGGCTAAAAAGAACACTGTCGTGAAAAGCATCAACAATGGTTAAAGTTGTTTTTGTGTTTTTTTTAATGTTTTGGACAGGTATTCTTCTTCTCCTTGTCTGTTTTGGGGTGTGTGTTTTTTTCTTTGGCAGCAAATGTTTATGGTAGTTCATATTGCAGTTGGGTTTTTTTTTATAGTTCAGAAAGCACTAACTGGTTTGTGGAGAAAGTAACCATGAAGACGACATTATGCGGCATTAACTGCCGAGTGACGAGTTTCATTGCTTTTACCAGAGGGAAGCACAGTTTTTTTCCCTTTCTGCAGCGTCTTTTTCTTTTTCTTTCTGTTTATAGCTGTTACATCTGCAGGGCCCCCTCGCCTTCTGTGCGTGTGCGAACGTGACACTGAAAGTTTATATACGAGTATGTGCAAGCAACCCATGTTCAAACCGTTGACAGGGCAGTCTTGTAAGCACAGGCATGTTTTCAAAACAGAATGAACTACTCTCCGCCATTTTGGTTTCTCTTTCCTTTTTTTTCTTACAGCTCTGACTGATTCGTCCTAGTTCACTGTGCAAGGCACGCTTGTTAGGTGTTTGGAGCATGGCACAGGCACGCTTGTTAGGTGTTTGGAGCATGGCACAGGCACGCTTGTTAGGTGTTTGGAGCATGGCACAGGCACGCTTGTTAGGTGTTTGGAGCATGGCACAGGCACGCTTGTTAGGTGTTTGGAGCGTGGCACAGGCACGCTTGTTAGGTGTTAGGCACGCTTGTTAGGTGTTTGGAGCGTGGCACAGGCACGCTTGTTAGGTGTTTGGAGCATGGCACACCATCCGTCTTTCGGTGGCACGTTTCTGGGGAAAGCGGGAAAAAAGGGGAGTAAACAGGAGAAAAGTGGTTCTTTTCACACGTTCAAGTTCTTTGGCCAACGCGATTGGCGTTAAAAAGCTCCAGTTTGGGACTCGTTTCTTGAGGAATTTATTTTGGTGGTTTTTTTTTTTGAATCAGTTTTTTTTTTCTTTTCTCTCCTGATTTCGTCTCTCTTCTGCTTTTTTTTCTGTTTTTGCATGCCTTTGCATGTCCGTGTCGTCTTCTCTCTCTCTCTCTCTCTCTCTCTCTTTGATTTTTCCTTCATTTTCTCTGTCTGTACTTTATTCATCAGTTTGAAAATGGCATACCATCTGCGCTGAGGTCACACACACACACACACACACACACACACACACACACACACACACACACACACACACACACTTCTTCAAGGCTACCGAGTGAGGTGGTAATGGTTTGGTAGGTAGGGTCAAGGAAGATGTAGAGAGAAATGAGAGAGGGGTGTGGCAGCATCATTCTGTTGACCTGACGTGGCCAGCTCACAGCAAACAGTAGCGTGGGACGTGATTGCAGTCAATGTTTACACTATTGGATTGGTCCTGTGCGTGTGGCCAAATCCTTAATCCTGCTCACAGTGAAACGGAGGATGCGAGCAAATTAGGAGGGGAAGGGAGGAGAGGGGAAGAGGGACAAAAGAGAGGGAGGAGAGGGGAAGAGGGACAACAGAGAGGGAGGAGAGGGGAAGAGGGACAAAAGAGAGGGAGGAGAGGGGAAGAGGGACAACAGAGAGGGAGGAGGGACTGGAGAAAAGACAGAGCACAGAGAGAGAGGGGTGGTGGTGGTGGAGGCTGTTTGGCGGGTAGGAGGGAGGGGAAGGGGCTTGTAATTTATGCAATAAGGTTTTTGTTTCATCAGGTTTCATTAAAGTGGAGAGAAATGGACCCCAGATTGATGTGAATCACACACACATACACACACGCGCGCGCGCGCGCGCGTACACACGCACAAACGCACGCACGCACTGAAATAGAGTGCAATTAATCATGCATTACAAGGTCTTAATTTATGTCATGGTGTCTGCATGTTATTGTGTGCGAGCATGCATGCTTGCATACGTGTGTGTGTGTGTGTGTGTGTGTGTGTGTGTGTGTGTGTGTGTGTGTGCACGCACGCACACACATCCTGGTAGAAGTGGGGCGAGGGGACAACATAATTGTGTCATTTCTAGTCACATGTCAATTTAAGCTAAAAAAAAAAAAAAAAAAAAAAAAGCTGGTGAAGCGACGTTATTCGCTGAGGCGAGTAAAGGAGACCTCTTTTCTTTTTCCACCAATGATAGCGAGGCTTCCATTCTCTGCACGCTCATTTGCATAAGCCTGTGCAGAAATCGATCACCATATGTCAGTGAAATGTGACTTGCGTGACGGCGGTGAAGTGGAGGTGGGGGTAGCCACCCGCTTCTCCTTGGATATTGCAAGTTTCCCCTGGAAGCGCGAAAAGTGGTGCGCGTGCGCTTGTGTGGGAATGAATGATTGCGTTGTCGCCAACACATGGCCACGTGTTAAGTGTAGTCACGATTGGGTGCTTGGATTTTCGTGCATGTGAGTGTAAAAACCGTCAGGACAAGAGTTGTTAATTGTTTTACTTCTAGTCATTCATTTCATTCTTTGTTTCTTGGCTTGGGTTTGGTTGTTTTTTTGTTTTTGTTTTTTGTTTGTTTGTTGTTGTTTTTCTTTTGTTCGTCTGTCTATTTAAACAAATTTGTCCCCATGTAATTTTGCGTTCCTGTCTCCTGCAATGCTGGCTTGGCGCATATGATGTTTCATCCTATCTGTCTGTCTGTCTGCCCTTTTACCTCCTGGCTTTTGTTTCTCAGTCTCTGTCTGTCTGTCTGTCATTCTCTCTTTTTTCTCTCTGATGTCATCTTTGTGTTGCCCCCGTTTGTTTTTGTCTCCCCCTCCTGTTTGCGGTGTGTGTGTGTGTGTGTGTGTGTGTGTGTGTGTGTGTGTGTGTGTGTGTTGTAGTGTAGTATGTGTGTGAATGCATGTGTGTGAATGCATGTGCAGGTGTGCGTGTATGTACACATCCATGTATGCATCTGTGTACATGTACACACACACACACACACACACACACACACACACACACACACACACACACACACGCACACCTACGCAGGCGCTGACAGACATAGACCTACATATACAGTGACACTGAGCCATAGTAACTGTGGAATCCCGCCTTCCCCCAAAGGACCGCCTTCCCCCAAAGGACCGCCTTCCCCCAAAGGACCGACTTCCCCCAAAGGACCGCCTTCCCCCAAAGGACCGCCTTCCCCCAAAGGACCGCCTT
>NC_134882.1:1216978-1254478 GCF_041734735.1 Babylonia areolata | reverse complement strand
ACGGAAATTTTACCAGCACTTATGGAGGGGTGTAGGAGGGGGCGGGAGTAAAGCGGTTGTTTGAGAGAGAAAGAGAGCACTCAAACATTGAAAAGTCAGTAGGTGCGCGCTTTTCTTTTGATGCATCATTGACGCCAACATTTCGGCACATTTTCTTTTTCACCCTCTCCCTGCACCCACTCCACCCCACCCCACCCACCCACGCATACATGCCTACACACCTGTACCCTTTCAAAGCCGACACGTATGTTCATCCCAAACTTCATTCAAGCGATCAGCCATTTTAAAGCACGTATTTTATGTCTCCACAGTATAGGTGTCCGTGTTAAAGGCCCCCTGTCACATCTCCTCTGGGTGATATTTTAGCACCCATGTGGGAGGTACCTGGGAAATGTTTTGTTTCCTTTGAAAAAAAAAAATGAAAAAAAAGAAGGTTAGTTGATCTAAGTTCGCATTCCAGAGGGACATTTTGGTAGGTTAGAGAGAGAGGGAGAGAGACAGAGAGAGAGAGAGAGACAGAGAGAGAGACAGAGACACAGAGAGAGACAGAGACACAGAGAGACAGGGAGAGAGAGAGGGAGAGAGACAGAGACACAGAGAGAGAAAGATTAAGACCCTCGCGAAGCCAGAGAGAGGGGGGAGGGATGGAGGGAGGGGGAAAGAGGCACCAAACAGACAGATGGACAGACAGACAAAGCGAAAAAGAATAAGGGGTGGGTGACAGTGAGAGACGGGGTGAGGGGATAGTGAGAGGGGGAAAGCAGGAAAGAAAGGCAGACAGACAGACAGACAGCCGACAGCGCGAGACAGAAGGAACAGAGCAGGTGGCAGACAGAGAGGGGCAGGAAGTGGAGGGAACACACACACACGCACGCACGCACGCACACGGTACCACACACGCGCGCACACACACACACACGCACACGCACCCCCCCCTCCACACACACACACGCACGTGCGCGCACCCACGCACACACACATGCGCAAGCACACACACACGCACGCACACACACAACACACACACACACACGCACGCACACACACACACACACACACACACACACACACACACACACACACACACACACACACACACACAGCGAAAGAGAAAGAGAAGGTGGGAGAGAGAATGAGATAGAATCAAACAGACAGACAGACAGACAGGTCGAAGAAAAGTGTGTGCAGCACGAGATAAGAGTAGAGGAGAATGAAGGCTGAAGCCAGTCAGACGAAGAGGGAAAGGACGAGGGAATCCCCCTGTGGCTCTGTCCCCAGTTCCCCGATCCCCACGGAAGCAGTCCCTTCACTGTGTGGCATTACAGACTTCAGTACAGATTCAAGACACAAGACTGAACAACAGATTCTGCTTTCCCCCTCCCCACACCCATCCTTCGAAAATGGAGCATAACTGCCAACATGGCGGGGGTAAGTAATACACGTAAAATCCCACCCGTGTATACATACGAATGAACGTGGAAGTCACAGCACGTGAAAGAAGAAGGAAAAGAAGAATAAGAAGAAGATTCTGCTTTCAACATATAAGGCTGAACTACTGCTTCTATATTTATTTAGAAGTGTAGGGTATACATGCAGATTTGTTTACATTCAACATACAAGTCTTTGTTGCAAATTATTCATTCAAGATATATTGTGTTCAGAATGTGCATTCACTAAAGTTCAGATTTTTTTTCCTTTTCTTTTAGGAGATGGAAGACAACCACAGATTTTATACTGAAGATCATAACACGTAGCTACGGGTTTTACACAAGGTCCATCTACACATTTTACAAAATATGGAACTTAACAACACTTTATTTATGATTAAACAATAAATGTTACATTCAGTACATAATACATATATTAACTCCTCTACAAATTTGACAAAATATGGAACTTAACAACACCTTATTTATGATTCAACAATAACTGTTATATTCAGTACATAATACATATATTAAATCCGACTACAGCTTAGGTTTTACAGTCAAGATATCGGGATAGCTTAATATTTTACAAAACGCTTTAATTCATTCAATGCCAGGGACTTTACATATATCCATAGCAGGCTGATACTGAAACACCGGCAGAAGATATTCTGAAATCGACCGGTTTTTTTCTCCAGATTGACACGTGTGGCCACAATCGGAAATAATGTAGAAGTTAGTTAACTTGGCTTGCGGTTTGTGCATATGTGTGAAGGTGGAAGCAGTTTATACATGTGTACGAAGATGGAAACAGTTTATGCATGTGTATGAAGGTGGAAACAGTTTATGCATGTGTAGGAACGTGGGAACAGTTTATGCATATAATTATATGAGTGGAAACAGTTTATGCATATGTATGAGTGGAAACAGTTTATGCATGTGTATGAAGGTGGAAACAGTTTATGCATGTGTAGGAAGGTGGAAACAGTTTATGCATGTGTAGGAAGGTGGAAACAGTTTATGCATGTGTAGGAAGGTGGAAACAGTTTATGCATGTGTAGGAAGGTGGAAACAGTTTATGCATGTGTAGGAAGGTGGAAACAGTTTATGCATATGTATGAGTGGAAACAGTTTATGCATGTGTAGGAAGGTGGAAACAGTTTATGCATATGTATGAGTGGAAACAGTTTATGCATGTGTATGAAGGTGGAAACAGTTTATGCATGTGTAGGAAGGTGGAAACAGTTTATGCATGTTTAGGACGTGGGAACAGTTTATGCATATAATTATATGAGTGGAAACAGTTTATGCATATATGTGAGTGGAAACAGTTTATGCATGTGTAGGAAAGTGGAAACAGTTTATGCATATTTATGAGTGGAAACAGTTTATGCATGTGTATGAAGGTGGAAACAGTTTATGCATGTGTAGGAAAGTGGAAACAGTTTATGCATATTTATGAGTGGAAACAGTTTATGCATGTGTAGGAAGGTGGAAACAGTTTATGCATATATGTGAGTGGAAACAGTTTATGCATGTGTATGAAGGTTGAAACAGTTTATGCATGTGTAGGAAGGTGGAAACAGTTTATGCATGTGTAGGAAGGTGGAAACAGTTTATGCATATGTATGAGTGGAAACAGTTTATGCATGTGTATGAAGGTGGGAACAGTTTATGCATATGTATGAGTGGAAATAGTTTATGCATGTGTAGGAAGGTGGAAACAGTTTATGCATGTGTAGGAAGGTGGAAACAGTTTATGCATATGTATGAGTGGAAACAGTTTATGCATGTGTATTGCTCGGGCGCGGAGTTTGATGAGTTAAACTAGTTTATGCATATGTATGAGTGGAAATAGTTTATGCATGTGTAGAAGGTGGAAACAGTTTATGCATATGTATGAGTGGAAAAAGTTTATGCATGTGTATTGCTCGGGCGCGGAGTTTGATGAGTTAAACTATCAATTTTACTTAGACGGTACAAGACAATGGCATGCTATGACGTGACTACACATTAAACATCCAGTTTATCAGACGCAACTAAAACAAGACGTACTGCAAGACCAAACTACAGGTACATTGTACTCTTTGTGTGCTAGCCCCGCCAGTATTTCTCGTGACTCCGGTACTCATGGAAATAAAGACATATTCCATGCTGTTCCTTGCTGATCTTTTCTATTCAAGATAGAAGGATTCACCTCAGCGAACATTCATAGTGGGTTTGGGAAAGTGCGGAAGAAATCACCGCACATCGAACATTGAAGACAGACGAGGGAAACTGAAGATCTTCATATTTCCCGACAGTGACATGGGCGAAGTGACACGGGAAGTAGCCTTCATTTTTAAGCACTCCCTACAGCTGAAAAAACCAACCGTGTAGTTAATAAGGAAGCCGACAGTTTGGCGTGCAGAGGGTATGGAGGGGGCGGAGGTGGGGGCATACCTAGGAAAAAGGAGCCTTTCTTCTGCTGGCAGGCTGTGTAAGAAGAGAATTCAATGGCACCCTGTGAAAAGCCCCAGGCTTATGATTTGAATGGTTAAAGGAGCTTTCAACGCGAGCGAGGTTGGGGAGAGTGGGGGGAAATATGTATATGAACAGTGTGTGTGTGGAAGTAGGGCTGGGGGTAGCACTCAGCTGAAAATCTCAGGACAGTTGTTCGTCGTGGATCATTTCTGTGGAAAACGTGAGTATAGTTCTTTGGATGCACGCTCAAATGTGCGTGTTTGTTCATGCGAGAGCACGCGCACACACATACACACGCGCGCGCGAACATAAACACGCACATGTTCAAGCAAGCAAACAAATACGCACATGTTCAAGCAAGCAAACAAATAGGCACACCTGAATAATGAAGTCCCCGACACAAATGAATTCATATTGATTTGCTTATTACTTACGGATCGACCTAACCACTGGCATACTGAGTTTCCTTCCTTCCTTCCTCTCTCTCTTTCTCTCATTCCTATACTTGCTTGTCTGTCACTAACTTACCGCTCTTTGTATTAACCTGCAGTTTTGCTCAACTGTTCCACCAAGTAAAAATCAATAATGACACAGTTTGCAGCGAACTGTGGAAAACGTTCCCCATTCCTGTTTATTACGCACTTGACCGTTTTATGTAATGTAATCCGATGGTGCGTTCTGATAACAATCATTCCGCCATGTCAAATTAATATTGACGCAGATACAACAAGCTGGGAACTAATGTCTCCCCAGTCCTACTAGACATTTAATCTGGGGCTTGCCACCAAGTCCAATTACTATTGACACAGGACTCCAGCGAGTTGTAGGACCAGTGGTTCAATCACATGAAAACACTCAAAAAGCTATAGACCTCTCTGATCATTGGTGTGTGGGAACAAATTGCGATCTTAGAAAAAAGAAAAAAATACATAATGTTGAAAAAATGGTGCAGCAGAGATATGTTTTTTTTGGTTGCAAACGTGCAGTGCTATCAAGCTATATATAATATGATTCCCCACAGGTATACAAATTCAGTCAGTCGTGACTTTGGTGGGAGATCGGCTTGTGTGTGTGTGTGTGTGTGTGTGTGTGTGTTCTTTTTTCTCATCCCGGTTTTTTTTTTAACCTGTTCATTGCAGCGATTGCTAAACACGGAACGAGATATGGCGCTGCTCAGTTCCAGTGTATGAAACACAACGACAAAAACATACCACACGTTTACAGAGATTCCTTTACAGCCGCATTGGTGGTGACAGTCGTGTGTGTGTGTGTGTGTGTGTGTGTGTGGGCACAAGTTTTGGGAGACCTTGCATTGTTCACAAGAAGGCCACCACAGACTTGATTTTGGTGTGTATGTGTGTGTGTGTGGAGAGAGAGAGAGAGAGAGAGAGAGAGAGAGAGAGAGAGAGAGAGAGAGAGTGTGTGTGTGTGTGTGTGTGTGTGTGTGTGTGTTTTCCTCGCTGTGTTTATGAAATGACAAACGCAGCTCCTTTCCCACAAACTGCTTATTTTGTTTCATTTTCTTTCAATGATCGTTACAGCGATTTGCCAAGAACGCGGAAAGAAACTTTTTTTTCTTAAAAACAAACAAATAAATAGATAAATAAACACAGTGCCTTATCGTCTGTTGCAGGCAGGTTCCAGTGCACAACAAGCGGCTTCGGAGCCTCGGTTGGTTTAGTTGGCCATGTCTGTGCGTGAGTGAGTGAGCAAGTGAGTTGGTGAGTCCCCGGGGAGACCTTGAGCACACAACAACAACAACAAAGCCAACAACTGCAGACTTGCTTGTGACTTGAGTGGTGGTGGTGGTGGATCAAGCTGTACATCCTGTGGCTGTTGCACACGACGAAGGCAAGTTGCTGCACCACGGCTTCGAGAGGTGGGCGTCGTCGTGTCGCGTCGCGTCGGCTTCTACTTCGTGCCGAGGCTATTTCGACGTGTAAGGTGAGTTGGTATAGTTGATTTATAAATCGTTTGTTATACATGTGGTGTTGGTGGGGAGAGGGTGGAGGGGATTGGGGGGGGGGGGTGCTAAGGACTGTGGTTTAAGTATGTATGTGTGTATTTATTTATCTATTCATTCGATTATTAATTTGTATTTATCTATTCAAAATTTGAGTGTTTGGTTACGGTGGTGGTTAGATGTGTATGTTGTGGGAGAAGGGGGATGGGTGTGTTTGTGTGTGTGTGTGTGTGTGTGTGTGTGTGTGTGTGTGAGAGAGAGAGAAGAGGTGGGGGTACGTGATTTGGGGTGTGTCTTGATGAAAGGGAGTCTTTGTGGGTTGGGAAAAGGAAAGTGCACTGCATTCGACATGGATGTCTGCGCAGGTTCAGTGATTGTTCTTGTTCTTTTCCCAGAAATGTGACTGTCTGTCTGTCTCTGTCTCTCTCTGTCATACACACGCGCGCGCACACACACGCACACGCGCGCGCACACACACACACACACACACACACACGTGTACGTGCGCGCGCGCACACACACACACACTTCCCCCCCTGTCTCTCCCTGTCATTGTATAGATATGTATGTATCTCTCTCTGTCACTATATCTGTGAGTCTCTGTCTCCTCCTCTCTTCCCCCTCTCCATCTGTCTGTCTCCCCTCACCCTCTGTCTTTCTTTCCTCTCTTTCCCTGTGGTACATGTTATCTTCTCCCCTCTCTTTCCTTCCAGCTGTGTTCTCCCTGCTATTCCACTTACTCAATCTGTTCTGTCTCCCTGACGTGCTTGATCCTCTCATCTGCTGTTCCTCCTCTCTTCCCTGACTCAGTCTGCTTGTCCTGTCTCCATACACACAACTGCTGAATTCACAGCAAACAAGTCTTTCCCGTTCACATGCTGTCTGTCTCACTTCTAATAATCCTATACAATCACTGAGGTCGCTCCCCCCCTTTTTCCCCTCCCAATCTCGTTCTTCCTACCCCCTCCTTCAAACCCTCCCTCTCCACTTTGCCTCCACCCCCTTTCCCTCCCTCATCTTCTCTCTCCCCTTTCACATCCCCCATCTGCTTCAGTCCCCCCTTGTTCCGTCAACTGGGCGTTGCACCCCTCTATTTCCTCTCCATTGTTCTCGTTCCCCTCTTCTTGTTGCTCGTCTCACCATCTGTGTTCTGGCACTCTCCACTTTTCTTTCCCTGCTATGCTGACGATTAGCTGTCTCCCCTCTCTGTCCTCGTTCCATGGTGTTTTCCATATCTTATGCACGTACCACTTCTTCTCCCCCTTTCTTTTCCTTATCTCTGATTGTCTGTAACTGCCGTACTTTCATTTCCTTGTCTGTCTGTTCTCCCTTCTATCTTCTATCCATTTTCTGATCTCCCCCTCTCTTTCCCTCTGTCTCTTCTGTCTGTCTCCCTCTCTTTTTACTTCCAATTTTCTGTTTTCCTTTTTCCCTTCATCTTTGTCTCCTCTTTTTTCACTTGTCGTTCGGAACTCTGTTTCTCTTCTGCTTCTATACTCCATCGTAGTATAAAAATGAAGTGTTATTTCTTAGAGAACGAACACAGTGTTTCATTCTTCGACAGGTAGGCTCGACAAACGTACGTCCCAAAAGGAGAGAAAAGATATAGGAGAACATCTTGTACGACGTGCAGACAGACCCTATTGCAGGATCGTGGGCCTTGTCTGCCATTGACCTCAGGGAACGATTCTGTATGCAAAACACAAACCCAAGACTGAACATGGAATCAATAGCAAAGTGTTGGAAGGGGGCATTTAACAAAACATGTGTGTACATGAGAAAGTTATCACTTTAAAATAAATATAATAAATCACACAAAAGCGCGCGCGTGCACACACACACACACACACACACACACACACACACACACACACACACGATTTTCTCCTCCTCCCATATCACACCGCACATTCCTTCCTGACCCCCATCCCTTCAAAAACCCTCCCCTTCTCACTTTGCCTCCCCCCCCCCCAACCCCTCCATCTCCCATCTCCCCTTTCAATGCAGAATCAAAGGGGAAAAAACTCCAAGAAATGACGCTTCAGTCCCCCCATGTGTTCGTCAAATGGTGGTTAGGCACGCCATGAAGCTCTTTTCTCTAGCGGCATTTTCTAAACCAGGAGATTAACCCTCAAGATTAAACGGGTGTCTTGTTGGAGCAGTGACGTTCACCCATGGAGCGTGTGCATTCGGGTGCAGGACACTGGATAGGAGCACAGTAGCTTCTCTTTCCCTGCGGTATGCGTGGACCATTAAGCTGTCCTACCCAGTGTCTGCGGTTCGGCAGGGTTTTTTTTTCCAGTATCGTTATGCAAGCGTAGCCCTTCTTCTACCATGAGCCAGCTTTTCTTTTCTCTTAATTCTCGTGGAGTTAGTGTAGAACGTGGTACTTTTCATTTCTTTGTCTGTCTGTCTATCTATCTATCTATCTATCTATTTATCTATCTCCCACTCTCTCTCTCCTTCTGTCTCTGTCTGTCTGTCTGTCTCTTCATTTTACTTTAATTTTCTTGTTTTTCCTTTTTTTCTGCTTTGTTCGTATCATTTTTTCACTTTGTAGTGGAACTCTTGTTTAGCATCATTCTGTCGATATATCTCATCGGTATGTCATCATAAAAATGTTAGTTGTTGATGCTTTATGTAGAACGCACACAGTGTCTGGCATTCATTCAGATCTCGGCAGGCTCGAACAGAAACAAGATTCCAAAAGAAAGAAAAGACATAACTGACTGGAACCATTCTTGAAACGACAGTGTAGACCAAGACCCCTATTAGACCAGGAATCGATGGACGGCTTGGCTGACCAATAAAGACCTGCAGCGGAAAACCGATCTCTACTGATGGCACCACACACTAGTTCACAGCCACCGGCCGTGCTGAGTCACTCATTCCGAAGAGTGTGTGTGTGTGTGGGGGGGGGGTGTCTTGAGGAATGTGGGGGGATGTGGTAATGGTGCCCAGTGGATGTGTCCCATTTCTCCTGTAGTTTGTCCCCCTGCCCACACCTCCCACCACCCTGCTCGGAGTGACCCCCCTTGTTTAACCCGGCTTGTGCTGTCGTTTCAGGCGAGACAACGTTTTATTTATCTAGTTAGTTTTAGTTTCATTTGAATTTATTTTTAGGGGGTGAGGTGTTATTTCTGGCCTCTTTGCTTTGTTTTGTTTTGTTTTGTTTTTCAAAGAGCGAGAAAAAAGAAGCCACAGACATCGTTGCTGTTAATCTGAATTGATGAGAGTCTGAACCTCGACAATACCAGACGATTTTGGACAATCTTATTATTAGAACAACAAAACAGTGGGTGTTTTTAGCACCACGCAATGTTCCAAACCCAGTCTACCAGTACACCCCATTGGTCTGCCATCATGTGAAGGTTGGTTGTTGTTGTCTTACTGTAGAACACACAGAGTGATTGATGTTCATCCAGACCTTGGCAGGTTCAAGCTGAAAGTAAGTTCTGGAGGAAAGAAAAGACATGATGGACTGAAACCAACTAGAGGTGACTGTGTGGAGCAAGACCCTAAACCACTGGAAGCGACGGACGGCGTGGCTGACCAATAAAGAGATCTGTAGTGAACAACTGGTTCAAGCTGAAAGTAAGTTCTGGAGGAAAGAAAAGACATGATGGACTGAAACCATCTAGAGGTGACTGTGTGGAGCAAGACCCTAAACCACTGGAAGCGACGGACGGCGTGGCTGACCCATAAAGAGATCTGTAGTGAACAACTGGTTCAAGCTGAAAGTAAGTTCTGGAGGAAAGAAAAGACATGATAGACTGAAACCATCTAGAGGTGACTGTGTGGAGCAAGACCCTTCAACCACAGGAAGCGACGGACGGCGTGGCTGACCAATAAAGAGATCTGTAGTGAAGAACGGAGTGCTGCTGATGACACCTCGCTTCTCAGCCACCAGCCAGAGAGGAGGGGGTGGGAGGGTGGAGGGAAGGTGTGTGGGGTGTAAGGGGGGAATGATTCCTGATTGTCTGTCCATCTCGCCCACCATCACTCCCCACAAAGGGCCGTTAGCAGTGCTTCCTGCTCGGAATGATCCCCCTTGTTTACTCTCTCGCCTTGTGCTTTCGTTCCAGAAGATACCTTCTTTTTTCACTTTTTTTTTTTTAGTCGGCAGTAACCCCAGCCCACCCACACCCCTAGAACCGAAGAAAAGGAGGGGTGCCGATGGGAAGCCACGCACCATAGCTATGAGTTTGAATAGATGTGTGAGAGTCTGAAACATCAGACAACAGCAAAAGACTCTTTGGGACTGCTGCAAAGTATCCAGCCAGCAGTTTCTTACCTTTTTTTTCTTCACTAGCATTGCTGGCAAGAGCTTTCTTTTCTCATGATTGAAGGGTTTGAGGTTTCGATAAAACACTGTTATGGGAATTTTAGTTTTTAACAAGAGTGAGTGTTTGATGCTCGTGCGGCCAGCGTTGTGTTCGTTATATGTCTGCGATCGTAAAATCAAAAGCAGGCCGACAGCAAAAAATGTCACGAGGTGAACGTTTCCTTAATTATGTGACAAAACACAGACGGATTACAAAGAAAACGAAGGAGAGAGAGAGAGAGAGAGAGAGAGAGAGAGAGAGAGAGAGAGAGAGCAAAACACATATTCCACCACCACCCTCACAAACCATATTTGTTTTGTCGTTTATTTGAGCGACGGGGTTTTTTTGTTTGTTTTTTTTTGTTGTTGTTGTTTTAAATCCCTGACATCTCCAGTCGAATTTCTGTTTGAGACAAAAGGGAACTCATTTCTTGAAAAAAAAAATGTAAATAATTTTTAGATAGCTCTTTTGCCCTCCAAACTATGTACGCCTTGTTGATCACGTGTGCTTTGATGCCCTGGTTGATTAATTTTGTGGGGAAAAAGTAGCATCGAGTGTCACTCAGGAAAGCAGGAAGGTGGGGTTTTGTGTTGTTGTTTCGTTGTTGTTTTTTGGGAGGGTGGGACGGGGGGGGGGTCTTGTAAAATGTCCCGTTGCGCACATGTACTGGTGACTGGAGGCATGTAATTCAAGTAGTGAATTTCACACTTGAATGTTCTCTTTAACAAAGTAAGTAAACATGAAAAGAAAGGTTAGGGCGAGGAAGGGAAAGATGTATGGTGAGTTGGGAAGAAATAGCAGATAGCATGGAGAGTCGACACAAAGACGGACTTAGTTTTTCAGCCACAAGTCTGTTATTTGCTTGCTTTCAGAACATCCACAATACACCCTCTTTGTGCTCTGCCTTCCTTCCTTCCTTACAGGTTAATGAACATTTAGGCCAGGTTATGGAAGACGGCAAAACAAAACGAAACAAAATGCAAAAAAAAAAGAGACTTCGCTGATTGTGTCAGACTGAAAAAAAAGTTGGAAGATTATGTATGTGGTAAAAAGCATGTCTTTACCAGAACAATTTAATCAGATTAATGAGATGAGAAACGAAAGGGAACAAAAACCAGAAATCATTTTTCTTTGATGCGTTTTTACAGAGAAACTCCAAGGGCCATCGTAAAGTGGAGGTAGTGAAGAAATCATGAAAATATAACAAAAAAACAACAACAACAACAACAACAAAAAAGAATGCGAACACGCGTGCGTGCACGCACAAGGACACACACACACACACACACACACACACACACACACCCTTTTGTTTCAGACTGGGTCAAGAGAATGGAGAGTTGAAACGAAGCAGATAATGCAGGAAGAGAGATGAACAAGATGCTAGATAAGAAGAATGAAAACAACAACAACATCAACAAACAACGACATAGTAACAGCAAACGACAGCAGGAGCAACAAGAACACCACCTCCAACAGCGTCAACAGCATAACTAACAGCAACATGGAACTGACAGTAACGTCTGGAACAAAAACAGCACCAGCAGCAGTGGCAACAATACAACAATCAACAAAAAGAAATAACTAAAGAAAATTCAGCTATGACATCAAGGACTCCCCCAACCCCGACCCCGAAAAAATATAATAATAGAGAGAGATATATATATATAATCTACACACACACACACACACACACACACACACATACACACGCGCGCACACACACACACACACACACACACACACATACACACACGCGCGCGCGCGCACACACACACACACACACACACACACACACAGAGAGAGTCAGTAAATGCATACAACGAAAAGACCACAAAAACACCACCTCAACCACCACACGCTTACAACAAGAGAGAACGCCCCGAACAGAGGTACTAGAACTGAGATACGATGATGAGGACCGACGAGGGAAACAGGCTTGGGACAGATTACACCCACTCAAGGGTCCACTCCAGCGGTTCAGCTGAACGAAGATATTGATTCCATTCTCTACCCCTTCCCTTAGCTCTTTACACCGTTGAAGTATATATATATATACATCCACTGAAAGGGGCCACTAGTGTTGGTCTTTTTTGTACTCTGTGTGTCTGTGTCTGGTGTCTTGTCCTTGTGTGAGGGGAGGGGGGATGAAGGGGGTAGGAGATGGAGGGTAGTGTGTGTGTGTGTGTGTGTGTGTGTGCCTGTATAACTACGTGTGTGCGTGTTAGCGTGTTTGTCCGACTACGTC
This sequence comes from Babylonia areolata, assembly GCF_041734735.1. Lineage (NCBI taxonomy): Eukaryota > Metazoa > Mollusca > Gastropoda > Neogastropoda > Buccinidae > Babylonia > Babylonia areolata. The sequence continues at coordinate 1,242,055 of NC_134882.1, read as the reverse complement.
TCTGTGTCTGTCTGTCTGACTCTGTATCGCCCTCCCCCACGCCCCTCCCCCTCTCTCTCTCTGCCTTTCGCTCTATATATGTTTCTTCCCCTCTTTCTGCCACTGTCCCTCTCTTTCTCTCTCCGTCTCTCGCTCTCTGGCCTTGTCTCTCTCTCACTCTCTGGACACAGACGTGCTGTAAAACACCTCAGTGGTGTTTTACGAAACACACGCAGTCATCACTATCAACTGCCAGTACCTCTTCCCTTGACTAAGCACCTCTAATATTGAGTAAGTGCGTACTTATGCATAAAATTATATTCGGTAAATGTCCTACTTATTTACACAAACCGTTGTCTGCTATCAAATTCGCAACCCTAACTCCCGAAATGCGACACTTACTCTACCCAAGCCAAGAATAGACCTTTATAAATCGAATTTGGCATACTCCGGCACGCACTGTTGGAACAATCTCCCCAAACGTCTCAAAGAACCCTTTTCCACCACAACATTCAAAGAGAAACTTGGACAGTACATGCGTGCCGAAAGCCAGACCGAAAATCTAGTATAATATTGTCACTGACAATCCTTGCAAACTATGTCGAAATGCGTCAATTACTTGATAACATATCATGCCATAGAACGTTGTTTTCAGATATCTGAATGTGTTCTCCTTACAGTGGGCATAAACAAACGAAATCAAACTTTAGTCTGGTCATGTCTACGATTCTGTATACTTACATGTATTACAAATTGTGAACCATCCTCACCCAACTCTTTTTTTTTCCTCGCACTGACATATATTTACATCTCTCTCTCTCTCTCTCTCTCTCTCTCTCTCTCTCTCCCTCCCTCCCTCCCTCCCTCCCTCTGTCTTTCTCATAATGTGTCCATCTGTCCACAATCCTATTTCCCGTCGCCTTATTTGCTTTTTTTTAATTTTTTTTTTTATGTCTCTTAATTCTGTGTTTTAGATTTTATCATTTCTTTTCTGTGTTAATTTCACTTGAATCATTCACGTGTAGCAATCATGCCAGGGTTTTGTTGTTGTTTTTCCCTTGGTTGGTGTGTGTGTGTGTTTGTGTGTGTGTTAGTGTGTGTGTGTGTGTGTGTGTGTGTGTGTGTGTGTTACTCGCTTCCGTTTCGTACAGATGTGAGCGATGTTGTGTCTCTCAGTTTGACGCTGTGCTATACGTGTACATTATACATGTATTAAGTAAAGCAACATTTATATGCCTGTGTGTTTGTGTGTCTCTGAGATCAACGGCAAATGTGTAAGTCGGCCAAAGTGCTAATGTCTTCACCGTTGGAAAATAAAGATACATTCATTCACTCTCTTTCGCTCTCTCTTGCTCAGTGTCTCTGTCTCTGTCTCTCCCCACCCCAGTCCCCTATTTCTACACTCGCCTCTCACCATTTGAAGAGAGACACTTCCTGTAATGTGTCCACTACACTACTGCTCCCGCCCCCAGCTTTCTCTTCTTTCTTACCTTTCTTTTCTTCCCAAGATTTTTTTTTTAATGTGGTGTTTCAACCACTAAATTTTCTTCTGTTAGCTTGTTTTTGTGTTGTTGTTTTTTTAGCGTTTCCATGAGAACAACGCCTTTTTTGTATTTGCTGTAGTTTTTGTATCTTGGGGGAAAATCTAGATGGACCGTCTGCTGACAGTAATTCGACACCGCACGTCTGTGCTAGATGTTATCCCCCGGCCCCCAGGACCGTGAGAGAGAGACACACACACACACACACACACACACACACACACACACACACACAGAGAAGTAGAGCGGGATGGCGTATCAGGCGGAAATGTGCTTGCTGTTGCATTAGTCGTTCATACAGGCACACAAGCACGCGTACAGATCCACACAATCAAGGACACGCGTTCGCGCAGACAGGCAGGCGTGCTCAGTCGCGCACACCCACACATACATTGTAGGAGTTGAAGAAAGAGAGAGAGAGTGTGTGTGTGTGTGTGGAAGTGTGAGAGAAACAGTCGCATGCACATAGGGGGAGAGAGTGAAAGAAAGAGACAGATATACCGATTCCGCCCCCACTCCTCTTTCTCTCTCTCTCCACGCACGCACGCACGCACGCGCGCGCGCGCGCGCACACACACACACACACACACACACACACACACACACACACACACACAAAATCAACAAAACCAAACGAAAAAACAAAACAAAACAAAACAAACAAACAAACAAAAAAACAAAAAACCAACAAACCAACACATGTATTTAGAAAGACAGAAAGTATATAAAAAAATAAAAAAAAGTGGGGGGGAAAACAACGAGGAACTCCATCTGTCCACGTGACCTCGCTACACCGAGCGTCCTGAATGTCGGAGCCACCACCCTCTCGGCGAAGGCATTGGAGCAGAATGATAGGGACTTAAATTATTGGGGGAGGGGGGTGGGGGAACAAGAGCAGTATGCAGGTCATTGGTTGGAACACGAAGCCGATGGAAACTGAACGAGTGTCAGTGGTCCCCAATCCGATCCAGCCAGCAGCTAACAGTGTGCTCTTTCCTCCATTCTGCATTTCTGTCCCCCTCCTGTGCACCTAACACCTCGGACTGGAGGAGATTAGAAAAAACAACAAACAAACAAACAAAAAAACAACAACAAAAAACAAAACAAGAGAGGCAGAGAGAGGGATCCAAGGTCCAAGAGTCAAGATGATTTATTCATATATAGGCCAAGGACCCTTACGAAGAGGTATGTGAATATAATGTAATGGAAACACCGTCATACAATAATAATGTACATGGAAAATATAACATCACCCCTAAACGTAAACTAGCCTGGCTATGAAACATCATGCAGAAATATCAGTATTCTCGTGACTTAATGGTTGAGAAAGTGATAGAGACAGAGACAGAGAGAGAGATATTATATACAGTAACAAAAAGTTGCAATTTTTCCGTGTGGTTTACATCCCCGAAAGGCGGTTGTACGTAAAAAAATGAGTTACTCTGCGTGCGTGTGTGTGATGTGTGTGTGTGTGTGTGTGTGTGTGTGTGTGTGTGTGAGAGAGAGAGAGAGAGAGAGAGAGTTTGTAATATAAGTTCACCGACCTGTTTTCATCTGGTTACTCGCGTTGTAGACAATCACATAAATATATAAACCAAGCCTTGAGCAGAATGGACAACACTAAGTGACGCGCAGGAACACTGCTGAAAACAACATTCCGTTTCTTGTATGCCAAAGACCCGACATTGTTATCAGTCGGAAATTCAGTTTTCTAAGCTTGGTACGTTACAAAATATTGTTCCAACCACGGATTGAAGGTTAAAATAAATCAGATGATGTATATGTTATTTATATATATAGATATGATAATAATGATAATGGATACTTATATAGCACACTAACCAGAAATCTGCTCTAGGTGCTTTACAAAAACGCTTTGTTAACATAAAACATTACATCTATGTTACATACACACACCAAAATATGACTACACACACACACACACACACACACACACACACACACACACACACACACACACACTGCGTACATACCTTTTAACAGTACTTCTTAATAATAGATGTAAGCATTGACAATTATTGAAATTAAAGGAAAAAGAAACAATCAATCGAACAACAACCACCAACACACAATTACCGAGTCATTTTCACAAAATTCACTTGAAAGAACAAATCCAGTTTATTTCAAGCGTGGAGAAAAGCTAATTGAAAAACTAAAGCTATTTAAATAGCATATGACGGTGCGGTTAAGGAGCAGCTCCAGTAAACAATATTATCTGTGGAAACAAAACCATGACTGATATGAATTTAGGCTTTCCGAAAACAATACATGGAATGTCAATGAACATTGATATAATGCATTTATTTAACATGACAACAACGTCGATTTGAACACACGAACCACAAGTGCCGGTGCCCGTTTTACTTTCAGTTGGAAAGCCTTGAAAGATTTGATACTGTCCAACAGTTTTGAAATATGATTAGGAAATAAATTTCTTCAGGAAATTATCCACCCCATCCCCCTATAAAAAAAAAGGGGGGGGGAAAAAAAGAAAAAAAAAAAGAAGACTTAATGCTACACGCCTCCCCCCTTCCCGCCCCCTTCCCGTCCCTCACTTCTCTCAAGTTTAAAACTGAACTTGCAAAACTGTGAAGAATAAAAAGGAGTTTATCATTTTGACATTTTCCGACCCTGTGAGGAGAGAGAGGGAGGGTTGGGGCTGGGACCGAGGGGGTGATGGGGGTTGGAAAAAAACCAAGACAAGTCCGATAGATTTGACGGGCAAATCATATTTCTGTTAAGTTAAGGATAGTTTTAGAAATGTCAAAATAAAACAGAAGTTCAGAACAACAAAAATTATTTGTTTTTTTCTTTGTTTATTATCGTCTATATTACCTATATCACGACGCCGACATTTACGAAAAGCGTACACGTATTCATACATTCCTTCAGTTTGATTTGGGCGTTGTTTTCCGCCATTCGCTGTTTCCTTCATTCTGCCTCCATGTCTGTGTTTCTTTCGTCCTGCCTCCATGTCTGTGTTTCCTTCGTTCTGCCTCCATGTCTGTGTTTCCTTCGTTCTGCCTCCATGTCTGTGTTTCTTTCATTCTGCCTCCATGTCTGTGTTTCTTTCGTCCTGCCTCCATGTCTGTGTTTCCTTCGTTCTGCCTCCATGTCTGTTTCCTTCGTTCTGCCTCCATGTCTGTGTTTCTTTCATTCTGCCTCCATGTCTGTGTTTCTTCGTTCTGCCTCCATGTCTGTGTTTCCTTTCATTCTGCCTCCATGTCTGTGTTTCTTCGTCTGCCTCCATGTCTGTGTTTCCTTCGTTCTGCCTCCATGTCTGTTTCTTCGTTCTGCCTCCATGTCTGTGTTTCTTTCGTTCTGCCTCCATGTCTGTGTTTCCTTCGTTCTGCCTCCATGTCTGTTTCTTTCGTTCTGCCTCCATGTCTGTTTCTTTCCTTCTGCCTCCATGTCTGTGTTTCTTTCGTTCTGCCTCCATGTCTGTGTTTCCTTCATTCTGCCTCCATGTCTGTGTTTCGTCGTGCCTCCATGTCTGTGTTTCCTTCGTTCTGCCTCCATGTCTGTTTCCTTCATTCTGCCTCCATGTCTGTGTTTCTTTCATTCTGCCTCCATGTCTGTGTTTCTTTCATTCTGCCTCCATGTCTGTGTTTCTTTCGTTCTGCCTCCATGTCTGTTTCCTTCATTCTGCCTCCATGTCTGTTTCCTTCATTCTGCCTCCATGTCTGTGTTTCTTTCATTCTGCCTCCATGTCTGTGTTTCTTTCGTTCTGCCTCCATGTCTGTGTTTCTTTCATTCTGCCTCCATGTCTGTGTTTCTTTCGTTCTGCCTCCATGTCTGTGTTTCTTTCGTTCTGCCTCCATGTCTGTGTTTCCTTCCTTCTGCCTCCATGTCTGTTTCTTTCGTTCTTCCTCCATGTCTGTTTCTTTCCTTCTGCCTCCATGTCTGTGTTTCGTTCATTCTGCCTCCATGTCTGTTTCTTTCATTCTGCCTCCATGTCTGTGTTTCGTCGTGCCTCCATGTCTGTGTTTCCTTCGTTCTGCCTCCATGTCTGTTTCCTTCATTCTGCCTCCATGTCTGTGTTTCGTCGTGCCTCCATGTCTGTGTTTCTATCGTTCTGCCTCCATGTCTGTTTCCTTCATTCTGCCTCCATGTCTGTGTTTCCTTCATTCTGCCTCCATGTCTGTGTTTCTTTCGTTCTGCCTCCATGTCTGTGTTTCCTTCATTCTGCCTCCATGTCTGTGTTTCGTCGTGCCTCCATGTCTGTGTTTCCTTCATTCTGCCTCCATGTCTGTGTTTCTTTCGTTCTGCCTCCATGTCTGTGTTTCTTTCGTTCTGCCTCCATGTCTGTTTCTTTCGTTCTGCCTCCATGTCTGTTTCTTGGTTCTGCCTCCATGTCTGTGTTTCTATCGTTCTGCCTCCATGTCTGTGTTTCTGCCTCCATGTCTGTGTTTCTTTCGTTCTGCCTCCATGTCTGTGTTTCTTTCATTCTGCCTCCATGTCTGTGTTTCTTTCGTTCTGCCTCCATGTCTGTGTTTCCTTCATTCTGCCTCCATGTCTGTGTTTCGTCGTGCCTCCATGTCTGTGTTTCCTTCATTCTGCCTCCATGTCTGTGTTTCGTTCATTCTGCCTCCATGTCTGTGTTTCTTTCGTTCTGCCTCCATGTCTGTGTTTCTTTCGTTCTGCCTCCATGTCTGTTTCCTTCGTTCTGCCTCCATGTCTGTGTTTCCTTCCTTCTGTCTCCATGTCTGTTTCTTTCGTTCTGCCTCCATGTCTGTTTCCTTCATTCTGCTGCCTTTGTTTTTCCCCTGCTCTCTTCTAATGTCCTCTTTACAACCTGTCGTATAACTTCAAAGGCTTTGTTTTTTCCAAGCCGTTTGAAACAAAATGGAGCGAAAGACTCCGTTTTCAAGATAAAAATAAAACCATTCACTGTTTTTATTTTTGTCAGAAAGGACAGACGATTAGTTAGAAAGACAAGACAAACCATGGACAATGTAAACTATTCGCCATGTCCAAAAGTACGGAGGCTCAAATATGTCGTAAAGTTTCAGCAAAGCGAAATCAGTTGCTGGGTTTCTTCTTTGTTCCTCTGATTGTTGTCTGCTGCTCAGCGTCTCTGTGTCTAACTCTATCCGTACTTCTGTTTGTCCGTCTCTGTCATTCCGTATGTCTTTGTCTTTCACACTCTCTTTCTCTCTCTCTCTCTGTCTGTCTGTCTGTCTCTCTCTTTATTCGATCCCATTTACCACAGGATTAATTAAGATTTGAGCGTGACCGATCAGCTTTTGACATTTCAGACAAGTCAGAAAGGATTTTTGGAGGCTGCTATCGTCCATCTGATGTTCCCACTCGTTGCAGTTTCGATTGAATAGAGAGCAAGGGTGTGTGTGTGGGCGGAGAGGAGGGGGGGGGGGCTTCAGTGAGGCTATTCCCATTAACCTCCGCAACATTTCCTTGACCTCTTCAAGCCTTCAACAGCCGTGATAGGAAAAGTGGCTGGTTCGATTTTGATTTCTTCTTCATCTTCTTTTTCTTCGTTCCCTCCTTCCCCTGCTTCTCCTCCTTCTTCCTTCCTTCCTCCTCCTTCTTCCTTCCCTCCTCCTCTTCCTTATTCCTTCCCTCCTCCTCTTTCTTCCTTCCCTCCTCCTCCCTTCCCTCCTCTTCCTTCTTCCTTCCCTCCTCTTCCTTCTTCCTTCCCTCCTCTTCCCTTCCCTCCTCCTTCCTTCCCTCCTCCCCCTTCTTCCTTCCCTCCTCCTCATCCCCCAGCTCCCCCTCCTCCTTTTTCTCCCTCTTCCTCCTCCTTTTTCTCCTCCTCCTCCTCCTTCTCTTCTTTTCCTTCTTCTACTTCTTCTTCTGTCCCTCTCGCTCTCATTACAAGCGGAAGTGTCGGAGACAAGTCTCATTTTCGTGGAAGGTGTCAAGAGAGGGGTTATGGATTTGTGAGCGACCCACAAGGGGAGATTATCCGGGTTGAAGGGAGATAAAGCTGTCTTGTGCGGCCCTGACGGCCAGGGGATGAGAAGACACCTTCTGGCCAGATGTCTGTGGCCCTCTCCCGCTCCCCTCCACCGTCCCTCCCTCCCCTTACCCGCCCTCCAACCCCGCCCTTATACACTTTCTTTTCCCTTCTTCACGCAGCGACGTGTGTCTCAAGGAGGGTTGAGGGGTAACCATTTTTTCCTCCACCCACCTCCTCCCACTGGTGCTGCTCTCCTCCATCTTCCTTCTCCATCGTTCCGGACTCCATCAACTTGTTTTCAACTGACCTCTGATTGGTGTGTGTGTGTGTGTGTGTGTGTGTTTGCGCGTGTGTGACTGTGTTTTTGCGCGTGTGAGTGACTCTCTTCCCCTCCCTCTGTGTGTGTGTGTGTGTGTGTGTGTGTGTGCGCGCGCGCCCCCCCCCCCCCTCCATGATCCTTCTTCCCCTCAATACTACCTTTTCTCTTGGAACAATAATTATGTTATGGTGGTGACAGTTGAAACTTACGTTTCTTTTTTTGTGTGTGTGTGTAATGATCATTGTGACAACCACATAGGTAATAATAATAGAAACATGCGCCTTTATAAAACAGTGTTGAGCTCACCCAATGTACCCGTCGACCCCTTTAGTTTGCTTTCCCCCTCCACTGAATCATTTCAAATGGAGGGGAAAACCGGAAAGACAAACCAAGACAATAACTTTACCATGTCGACAGAATAGTGACAACAACGTCGATGATTACAATAATACCACTGATATTATTGTAACAAGAAGAAGCGTGCTCTTTAAGAAGCGTGCTCTTTATAAGCACGTCCGCACCCAAATCCAAATAAACGTACACATTGATCAGTCCAGTTATAGACCCGTGCACAGCTCACCCAGAAATTTTTCGTGGCGGCCAAAATGTTTGGCCTTTTTTTTCCGTGCTGTGAACTTTAACCACTTCAACGGAATCTCTGAAATCGTCTTGTTGGGAAAACGAGAATCTGTCATCGTGGTTCATTTATAGCCCATATTCTTTCTTCCACTGTCATGGTTTGAAAAATAAAAATAAAAAAGGCCGTTGTCTGCCAGTTCCAGACGTAGACTGATCAACTTGTTCCGAGCATGATGAACAGGGAATTTCTACGTCAAAGTTGTGACGTGTTGAGGCGTCACCATTTCTTCGATTCGGTCATGGCGGGAAAAATGTCATGAGGTTCTCGTGAAGGGAAATTCCTCGATTTTTTTTCTTTTTCAGTGCTACACGGTCTGTGACGTAAATGTTTCTTCTTTTTTCTTTTCTTTTTTTCTTTTTCATGACACGTGGTGGTGATTCCCGTCTGAAAGAATGCCATAGATCTGTCCGGAAAAAGAACTTGGTGTTCTAGCCTTGATATATCTTCCTGTTCCAAGCCCGCCACGTGATGAAAATGGTGCAGATATATCCTCGGGAAGTTTAAAAAAAAAGAAAAGCTTTGAATTAAGAAAATGAATAAATAACTACATCCCACTCAAGATGGGTTTCGCAGCTACGCAGTAACACACTTTAGCTATACAGCGCTTTTTAGATTTATTTTATATTTTTTCTACCTGTGTGGTATAGCAGTTGTAGATTTAGCAGCATCAGGTTAATTTAGTAACCTTTGAAATTTTGCATCACTTGCAGTCCAGTAAGCAGAAGTATAGCAACGAAGCAGCGTGGTGGTAGTGGTGACGATAATTGTCGTCGTAATAGTTGTGGTGGAAGTAGTGGTGATTTCGATGATCGTATTTCTTTGGCAGTCTCTTTTAAAGGCATAGTTGTTGTTGTTTTTTACCTCTCTGGTCGTGGACTGTGATTAAGTTTATGTTACTGAGCCTTTGCGTAGGCTGTGTGTGTGTGTGTGTGTGTGTGTGTGTGTGTGTGTGTGTGTGTTTGCACGCGTGTATGGTTGAATAGGTGGGAAGTCGCCTTTTTTTTGCAAACTCGGGATAATGGAAAAAAAAAAATGAAGAAAGAAAAACTTTCACCCATCCTCATTTTTAATCTTAAGCTTGTGCACTTTTCTATTTGCTTCCACAAATATTCAAGTTGACACACTCACTCAAAGAAAAACAAGAACAAATCTACCTCGCCCCGTTTTTATCCGGACCAAAAATAAATTAGAAGGCGTCGACTACAAATAATGACGACGATCAGCAACAATTTTGCAACCGGAAGATGGAAACACACACACACACACACACACACAACGAAAACAACAACAAAACAAAATACAAAATAAGAAAAACTCTGGCAAGCAGGGAATACCTTCTCACATCGATTGCCTACCCGACCGGTTTGGCAACGACAGACGCTATCGTCTTCCCACACGCCCAAGAAAAAGAACGGCTTGCTGTTCGTCGTCACATAGACGGCATTGACGAGTTTTTGCGATGCCACTTTTTCTGAAGTCAGGGTTGTCTTTATTTTGTTGTCGTTCTGCTGGTTAGAGCGGTAGTGTAGGAGGTGCCGACGGAGACAGATCGTTACACGTGTGAATGAAAGTAGACAAACTTTGCGCTCTGCTATTTTGAAAGCACCGTGCACCGTGCCGCCTTATTATTTTTAACCCTGCTGCCTATTTAGAAAACCCTACACACACACACACACACACACACACACATACACACACACACACACACACAGAGAATTATTTTAAGTCTTGAATATTTTGGAACTGCCCTTTCGCTCATCCACAAAAGTTACTACGAGGCTACTCGTCAACAGTTTTCGCGTTGGCGTCGTAATGATAGATCTGGCGGAAGAGTAGAAAGGGAAAGGGGGTTCAGGTTGGGACGAGAGGGGGAGGAGGTGGTTATGGTTGCGAGAGATAGTATTTATAGGAATGTTCAGAGGCATACCCACAATACTATTTCCCTCCGTCCACGTCCAATGTTCCCACACTGCATCCCGGCAGTTCGAAACGAACATGCTTGTGAGAGGGAAACAAAGCCAAAAAGCTTTGGTCCGAACTTTCAGTCCAGCGATTTCTTGCAGGTGAGAGAAAACAGGTGCTATATATAGTTTATCTGGTTTATTTCTTATTTGTCTTTTATTTCGCCACTGTATTTCTTTCTTTATACTTTTTTGGTTATTGGATTACAAATCGTTTATTCCTTTGTTTATTTTATTTCTTTTTTTATTTATTCACCTACTGGGCTGTTGTTGTTTTCCTTTTATTCGTAATGGTTGTGAGAATAATATCATGATGATGGAGGTTTTCTGTTAGTTTTTTCATTGCACCTTTACAATGAACGTGACACAGAGGAGTAACTGGGTGATAACGAGGGTAATCAGTGAGGCGTTGACAGTCTGATCGATTGATTGATTGTGATGGATATGGATATCTATGTAGCGTCTACCCTCTGTCAGAGACCAGGCCTTCACTTTACAAACGCGGCAGTCATTTGAACAACACAGGCTGTCTACCTACTTGGGAAGAACCGACTTGACATTTGCCTTTAGGCGCTCGTCATTTGTTTCCTGTGTCATTCAGTCAGGTTTCGGTCAGTTAGTGTCTTGGTGGAGGAGTGGTGGAGGTCGCTTTCAGTTACAGTTACAAGGCAAACTGTGCCATCGTTCACATCAGGCAAGTGCGACGGCACATTGTGGGTCCGAGTTATCGTTACCTCAGTGTGGATTTAAAAGCTGTTATACGTCAGTAATAGTAGCAGCAGCAGTAGTAGTAGTAGTAGCAGTAGCAGTAGCAGCAGTAGTAGTAGTAGCAGTAGCACAGCAGTAGCAGTAGTAGTGGTTGCGGTCGTTGGTGTGTAGATTTCCCGCAGGAGTGCAAGCAGTTCTGTGAAGGGAGAGGTCTTAAGTCCGGTAGTGTTTCTGTACTTGGTGTGTGTGTGTGTGTGTGTGTGTGTGTGTGTGTGATGTCTTTCAGTAACTTGATATCTTTGTTAAAGTGTCCATTGGTGTAGCTTCGTTCCTGGCATTATGTTCTTTTTCTTGGTTAGAAAATAATCTCTTATTTAGTTATTTAATTCCTGTCGCTTGTCTCGTTGCTTTTGTTGTTGTTGATGTCGTTGCTGTTGTTCTTTTCCTCCTCTCCCTCACCCCCCTCATCTTCGTCATTGTTCCTGTTGTTCTTGTTTCTCTAGTTTTTATCATTCTTATTTTGCCTGTTCTTATTTCTCTCTCTCTCTCTCTCTCTCTCTCTCTCTCTCTCTCTCCATACCCCATCCTTGCCCCCCCCCCCCTACCCACTGACATCCTCCCCCACACTGCCCACCCACCCATTCTCTCTCTTCCCCCCAGCACCCTCTACCCACCTCCACCCCCACCCATCCCTCCCCCACCACCCTTGCCCTCCACTCTCTTTAAGATCAGCTATCGGTCCCCATAGCCCACTATCTATGTAAGCCCCTGACCAAGAGGATACCATCGGGACCTGCAGGCCAAAGCGTCAGGGGACAAAGCGAAATGTAATGACGGTGTCCTTTTCCCTTGGCTTGCATGGAGGGTGTGCCCGGGGCGACAGGCCGAGAGATGTGGAGGTTGTGTCGTGCGGAACCCCTCCTGCCTCCTCCCATCCCATCTGTTGTGGGCGAGGTCTGAAAGGTCCCGCCATGTTTCACTGATGACACGGATAAAAACCATCATGGTCGTTAACTGTTAACCCCTTAACTCCTGACCCTAGTGAAATGAGACATGCGTGCTGCCCGTGCTGCCCGTTCTAACTGCACATCCTGCTTCTTGCCGCCTATGTTTCAGTGATGTCACTGACTTTGCTGTGAACAAAAGCGATGTAGTCCCGAGAAGAGGAAACCCAGGTAAAGAACGTTGACTGATATCCTGACCTGTGAGCTCTGTATTGTCTCCGTCAGGCGACAGCCCTTCACTGACGACCGTACTTGACGGCGGCAGTCAAAGGGGTTAAACTTGAGATGAGGCGAATCACCGAGCGTTCGGTTTGACGTGCTGATGGCCCCAGCCAGATGGTGCAGCCACTGCCTGACACCGTGCTGACTTCAGTTTGCTTCTGAGCCATGATTTGGGGGGGAGGGGGGGGGGGGGGGGTGTCACTGATGAACAGACATGGGTAGATACCTATGTCCGTTGTTTCTCAGGTTGGGGAACAAACTGACAGCAAGGACATTGTGCAGGTACTGTTGTTTGGTTGTTCCAGTAGCAGGGTGGCAGAATGGTTAAGACGTGCTTATCCTCCAGTACATTGTCCGTGAGGGTCTGTGTTCGAATCCCGCCGCTCTCGCCCTTTCTCCCAGGTTTGACTGAAAAATCAAACAGTGCGTCTAGTTATTCGGATGAGACGATAACGCCAGGTTCCGTGTGCAGCACGCACTTGGCGCACTGAAAAAGAACTCATGGCAACATGAGCTTTATCCTCTGGCAAAATCATAGTGAAGAAATGCAGTCTGATCTGTACACAAAATATATGCATGCACTCAAGCACGTCGGGTTATGCTGCTGTCAGGCATCTGCCTAGCAGATATGGTATAGCTTATATGGATTTGCCCGAACGCAGTGACGCTTCCTTGAGAAAGTGAAAGTGTTTGTCGGGGCCTTCACTCGCACTGATGCCGTGTTAGCCCTGTGTGGAGACGAGTCGCCCACCACGCCCTTTGACCTTATGATGTCCCCGGTGTCATCCCGAGCTTCGCCTCTTCCCGATTCGCCTGTCACTGTGAAGATGGTGCCCTCTCGCTTAGTACCATTTCACCAATTATAATTATGTACTCAGTTGCTCTCTGTCCCTGTCTGTCTGTCTGTCTGTCTGTCTGTCTGTCTCCTCTCTCTTTCTCTGTGTCTCTGTCTTCGTCTCAGTCTGTCTGTCTGTCTCTGTCTCTCTCTTCTGTCTCTCTGTGTGTCTGTGTCTCTCTCTGTCTCTCTCTGTCTCTCTCTCTCTCTCTCTCTCTCTCTCTCTCTGTGTCCGCTGGGGTTTAGGATCGCCCAGGCTTGTAATAGGATTTGCTGCACAAAATATCGACCCAGAGCGGCCTGAATGATAAAAGTTGGAACAATGGATGACGGGGCCTGACGTGGCCTGGCTCTGCCTGGCTGACTCGGACACTGGCCGTCACATGTGAGTTGCTGACAGTAGGACATGATGGTGCTCATTTTGACGACAGTGGTGAAGCTTTTCTTTTCTCTTCTTTCATTTTAGGAAATACCTTTGCCCTCCGCAGATTTTCCGTCCCATCTTGATAATGACAGCACTCAGCACAGCTCAGTGTCTTATGGTTGACCATTTGTGTTCAAAAATGAAATGAAATAAAACAGATCAAGCAAAATAGATGATTAAATGAAATTGACAGACAGAGGCTTCAAAATAAAGTCACGGTACCGATTTTGTTTCTTTTTGTTTCCCTCGGGATATCCTCCACCAAATGAACCCCATATACATACATACATACATATTTATATAGAGAGATAGGGAGATATAATTGGCTTTTCTCCAAGATTTATGGCAATATTTTTTGCTTTTCTTTCTGGGCACAAGAACAGACGTTTCTTCATTCCAGACAGAAGGCGCGGGTTGCTGAGCCTCCAGAGAACCAGACTATAGAATACGTCAGTGTGGACACAGTTGATGAGCTATGGAACGAGGTAATGCGCTCTGTTGATTCTCCCCCCAGTCATGATGGTAACACATGACTGGACGAACATCAGCGAGCCTCCCACGCTGGGCAGTAATTGTGTTGTACAGTTATTGTGAATGTGGCAGCTTTGTTGTTGGAGACGATCAGATTGCCTGGCGGGTTTGTAGTCTATAGACACACATAGCGTTTGGGATTGGCTAACCTTTTGTCCAACACTGTTCGCAGATGGATGTATGTGTCTGTGTTGTTCACATACGAAGATTGTGTCGGTCGGAGTTTTTGATTGCATGGTTGACGCTTTCCGTTGCACCACACGATTGGCTAATTCTGTCTCCGTCGTCGGTGTGTGAGGAGACTGCTGAGTATCAGGATTTAATGAGGAGCGGGGGTTTTCGTGTTGCTTTGATGGCCATGTCGTGATCAAGACTTTCTGGTGTGGACGCCTACACTGGTGTGTCGTGAAGTGGCGAGTGCACTGTAGTTCACTGTGTGATGGGCCGTTGACTGGCGTCAGCCCGGAGTTTCTGGTTTCATCACTTTGGTGCAAGCACGCCCACACGTCCCTTCACACACACACACACACACACACACGCACATACACACATATACACACACGCACACACACACACACACACACACACACACACACACACACACACACACACACACACACACACACACACACACAACTTCCTCTCTCCTTCCCGCCCCTCTTTCCTTTTCAACTCTCTGCACGTACATTGCACGTACATTCCCAAACACATCTACAGTGTTGGAAGATAACTTTTTTCTTTCATAAAACGCCCAGAATGAAAATGAAAAGGCCACACTGTCTGGCGTGTAAGTGAATATGTGTGATGTGAGACTTAGTTCCCTTATCAGTTTAGTTCATGGTGTTTTCGTGCAGCCAACCGCCAAGGCCATTTCGGTGCTGGCTTTCTTATCGGAGTGAAAAGTAAACAACGCTCAGACGGAAACAAAGGGGTTCTTCTCTGAAGCTATCTGTATTACAGGGTGAAGTGACGACGTTTAATGATAACGATAACGATAGTCACTGCAAGACCATGGCTTCACTTGAAGTGGTAATTGCAGTTTAGTTTTTGTCGTCTTAATGCGTTAAGTCGATAAGTTTGCTACATGCACACGCACACACAACATTGCACTGGTTAGTCGAAGATTTCTGAAAATGTTATATTTGGAAAAATTTGAGATGAGAGTTTGATTGGTAGCAGATGATAAGAAAAATGCTGACCGAAGTTTACTTCACCTGTTATTTCTCAACGGTACGTATCTTTTGTCTCAAATTATCAAACGCTTGATAAGATAGTACAGGAACTGTATTTCAAGAGAGAGAGAGAGAGAGGCAGACAGACAGACAGACAGAGAGAGAACGTCTGTGGTCGCATTATTACACCCAGTAGGGCGGGTCCCAAACTTACATGTCGAAAAAGGGTGCTGTTGACCATACAAATACTCTTACTCCCACGCGCACGCGCGCACACACACACACACACACACACACACACACACACACACACACACAGTCCACGGGGGTTGGGAGTGGTACGGGGACAAGCCATCCAACAATTAACAAAAAGAGAAATAAAGCAAAATAAATAATTGAAAACACTTTACATCGCAAAATCCAGTTTATACTGTCCCCTCGCTGTTGTCCTTGGTGTCTTCTTCCCCCTCCCCCCTCCCTCACACACACTCCTTTTGTTTCTCTCTCTCTCTCTCTCTCTCTCTCTCTCTCTCTCTCTCTCTCATTCTTTGATGCTTATGTCGAAATCCCACATTAATTACGCATCAACATTATGGGATTCAGCTAGTGAAAATACCCTAAAACCTCATTTGAGTCTCCAAAGGCGAGCATTGAAATCAGTTCTTCTAAAATCTTTTTCACTAAGTCCTTCTGATTAGAGAGCTCTGGATATTCTTCCACTAACGACTAAACTTAATAAGGCTCTATTCATGTTTAAAATTATTATGTCTGTTTTTTCTCCCCCTTCTCTTCAAAATAGATTTGTTATACTCAACGTCATGCACACAAGATTTCTGTACTGCTTCCTAGAATTGATTAATTTAAGTCCAGTCTCCCTTACTGGGGTTGCTTATGGAATGATTTGTTAACATGTATAAAAGTGAACACAGTTCAAAGCGCCTCAGTATTTAAAAACGCATATCGTGCATATCATAAAAAATCTATGAACATGCTCCACATCATTATGATAATATAAACCACAATTTCTTTGATTATTAATAATCAAAGCGTTTATGCCTCTTTGTCTCTGCTTCTGTCAGGTCTACCTGTCTCTATTTCTTCACACAGTCTTTCTTTCTTCTTCTTCTTGCCTTCATTCTTACTTTTTCTCTCCTCCATAAATGTATTATTTTTCATGTCTTTGTACCATTCATATATGCTGTTGATGTATTGAATTATGTGATGTACATGTTTACCTTTTTGTCGTTGTTGGAAGGGCGGGTGGATGGGGGAGCAGGAGAATTTTTTCTTCTTCTTTTTTGTGTGTAAAGAATATGCTTTTGTGCATGCATTTTTTCTTACTCCCCCCCCCACTCCTCCCCACCCCCCATTTCTCACGGTCTCTCTCTCTCTCTCTCTCTCTCTCTCTCTCTCTGTCTGTGTGTGTGTGTGTGTGTGTGTGTGTGTCTGTCTTTCTCCTTTTCTCTCTGTCTTTGTCTATTCATCTCGGCCTCTGTCTACGTGTGTGTGTCGCTGTATGTGTCTGTCTCTCCTTCATCTCCCCCCTCTCTCATCTCTCTCTCTCTCTCTCTCTCTCTCTCTCTATATATATATATATATATATATATATATACTTTATCTTTTTTCTGAGGAAATTCGGATTGAAATTTGGGTCGCTGTACGTTGACACATTATGCCAGTTTTTGTTTTGACAAAGGTTCAAGGCAGACAAAGTAAACAGCATGATATCTGGTCGTGACTCTGGTTGGTCGTTTCAAAGTAAGAAAAGAAAGAAAGAAAAAATAAAGGTGACTAGTTTCTACGGGAAAGATTATAGCCAAGTTTGACCCGGTTATAAGCTTAGTTGTCATATCGGCAGAGAATTTTTCTCCCTTTTTTGTATTAAAAAGAACAAAGGCAAATGATGAAATCAGGGACGGGTTTCTGGTCCATGACTAAGATGTCCCCAATCTAGAAACAGGTGTTAGAGGTCAGCATGAATTAACAGAATTTTTATTGCCTGCCTCTGTGTGTCTGTCTCCTTCTCTCTGTCTCTGTTTCTCCTCCATATATTTATCCTGTCTTTCCACGGATTAATTTGTATATCCGTTTCTTCACATTCTTTCTTTCTTCTTCCCTTTTTTTTCTTCTTCTTCCCCCCTCCTCCTTGTTTATCTATAACCTGCTGACGTCACTTTTTATCATATGTATGGAATTGCAGGCATATCGAAAAACAACTTAACAATATCCACCACAACAAAACCCTGTTTTAAAAATGCTGTTCCCTTTCCACACTATCAAAATTAATGCATTCTTTCTGAACTCCCACCCCATACCCACCCCCCTCTCCAAACCACACACACGAAATAAATGTGTTTTGAACAACAGTGTTTCCGCAACGACGGATCGCATATTTCCTTTCAGCCTGAATACTGTTTTTCTCTTTTTCTTTTAGGCTGACTGAGAGGTGTGTGTTGGTCGCGCAGATGTAATACACGGGATAAGAACACAGCGCCCAGACTTGCCGCGGTTTGTTTTCTGCAAGGGATGCCCCATCCGTCTTGTCGTTCCCTGTGCCTGAACGGGTTGTGCTGTGAGACGTCCATAGAGGTGCGAGTCCACAACCCCCTTCCTCCATTATTCCTTGTCCTTGCTATTACCCCCTCCTTCCCCCCTCCCCTGTACCTCGCCCCCCCACCCCCAACACACACACTTTCACAAACCGTAACCTCATTCCCGACTGGCCCTTTATTGCATGGAATAAGAATTGATAAGAAAAAATGATAAAACAAAATAAGGTATAAAACAGTCAGCAATAAAATAAAAAATAAGATAAAAAAACAATCAGCAACTGCCTCACGTTTTGGCTGGTCCTTGGTCTAGAGAGGGGAGGTGAACCGTGTGACATTGTGAAGGATCTGGGGATAGTGTGTGTGTGTGGGGGGGGGGGGGGAATTAGGGGTGTGGGGGTAAAGTTAGGGTGTGGGGTGGAGTTAGGGGTGTGGTGTGGAGTTAGGGGTGTGGGGGTGGAGTTAGGGGTGTGGGGTGGAGTTAGGGGTGTGGTGTTGGAGTTAGGGGTGTGGGGTGGAGTTAGGGGTGTGGGGTGGAGTTAGGGGTGTGGTGGGGGTCGAGAGAAGGGAAGGAGGGAGAGCACTGAGCTGAATGGGACTATTGAGCACGATGAGGGAGAGCACTGAGCTGAATGGGACAATTGAGCTCGATGAAGGAGAGCACTGAGCTGAATGGGACTGTTGAGCTCGATGAAGGAGAGCACTGAGCTGAATGGGACTATTGAGCACGATGAGGGAGAGCACTGAGCTGAATGGGACAATTGAGCTCGATGAGGGAGAGCACTGAGCTGAATGGGACAATTGAGCACGATGAGGGAGAGCACTGAGCTGAATGGGACTATTGAGCTCGATGAGGGAGAGCACTGAGCTGAATGGGACTATTGAGCTCGATGAGGGAGAGCACTGAGCTGAATGGGACTGTTGAGCTCGA
This sequence comes from Babylonia areolata, assembly GCF_041734735.1. Lineage (NCBI taxonomy): Eukaryota > Metazoa > Mollusca > Gastropoda > Neogastropoda > Buccinidae > Babylonia > Babylonia areolata. The sequence goes on along the minus strand of NC_134882.1, from coordinate 1,223,298 downwards.
TGAGGGAGAGCACTGAGCTGAATGGGACTATTGAGCTCGATGAGGGAGAGCACTGAGCTGAATGGGACTGTTGAGCTCGATGAGGGAGAGCACTGAGCTGAATGGGACTGATGAGGGAGAGCACTGAGCTGAATGGGACTGTTGAGCTCGATGAGGGAGAGCACTGAGCTGAATGGGACTATTGAGCTCGATGAGGGAGAGCACTGAGCTGAATGGGACTGTTGAGCACGATGAGGGAGAGCACTGAGCTGAATGGGACTATTGAGCACGATGAGGGAGAGCACTGAGCTGAATGGGACTATTGAGCTCGATGAGGGAGAGCACTGAGCTGAATGGGACTATTGAGCACGATGAGGGAGAGCACTGAGCTGAATGGGACTGTTGAGCTCGATGAGGGAGAGCACTGAGCTGAATGGGACTATTGAGCTCGATGAGGGAGAGCACTGAGCTGAATGGGACTATTGAGCACGATGAGGGAGAGCACTGAGCTGAATGGGACTGTTGAGCTCGATGAGGGAGAGCACTGAGCTGAATGGGACTATTGAGCACGATGAGGGAGAGCACTGAGCTGAATGGGACTGTTGAGCTCGATGAGGGAGAGCACTGAGCTGAATGGGACTATTGAGCTCGATGAGGGAGAGCACTGAGCTGAATGGGACTATTGAGCACGATGAGGGAGAGCACTGAGCTGAATGGGACTATTGAGCTCGATGAGGGAGAGCACTGAGCTGAATGGGACTATTGAGCTCGATGAGGGAGAGCACTGAGCTGAATGGGACTATTGAGCTCGATGAGGGAGAGCACTGAGCTGAATGGGACTATTGAGCACGATGAGGCAGAGCACTGAGCTGAATGGGACTATTGAGCTCGATGAGGGAGAGCACTGAGCTGAATGGGACTATTGCGCTCGATGAGGGAGAGCACTGAGCTGAATGGGACTATTGAGCACGATGAGGGAGAGCACTGAGCTGAATGGGACAATTGAGCTCGATGAGGGAGAGCACTGAGCTGAATGGGACTGTTGAGCTCGATGAGGGAGAGCACTGAGCTGAATGGGACTATTGAGCTCGATGAGGGAGAGCACTGAGCTGAATGGGACTATTGAGCACGATGAGGGAGAGCACTGAGCTGAATGGGACTATTGAGCACGATGAGGGAGAGCACTGAGCTGAATGGGACTATTGAGCACGATGAGGGAGAGCGAGAACAAGGCTGTGGGACAGAGCAAGTGCCGTAGTGTGTGTGTGTGTGTGTGTGTGTGTGTGTGTGTGTGTGCATGCGCCCGCGCGCGCCTGAGAATGATAGAGAGGGGGGGGCGGGAGGGAGAGATAATTTTCTCTTCCCGTCTCGTCAACAGCATTCAGATAACGTCAACAAAGAACGGAATTCCTGGAAGGTTTATGTATGTAAGTATGAATTTATTCATTTATGTATTTATTTGTTTATTTATCACCTTCCAATCGTGCCCCCCTGTTTTTAGGGCCCCGTGTGGTGGACCGGGTTATGAACAACAGCTGAATAATACCATTGATGATGATGTTGGTGCACCGCCTTAATAAGATAAAAGTAGTAAGAGCAATGGTCACGCAGGAAATCTTACATAGGGATTGAATACCTGCCGAAAATTGTAATTATGAGCGACTAATTAGTAAGCAACGAAGGCAAAACTCAGTCAATCAAATTAATTGATTAATGAACCAGAAAAGAAGAAGAAGAATAACGAAGATAAATAAAGGGGCTGGGGGAGGGTCTCTTCTGGTGTGTGGCCAACTGACGACCTAGCATCGATGGTTCGCTGTGGACTGCCGGCTCTGGGAGTGCGACAGACACACTCCGGTGTGACCGTGCATGTGGGACAGGGAATGAGCGGCGTGGGAGTAGTGCCTGAAACGTGTCAGGTGGCAGGCAGCAACTAACAAACAAAACAAAACAAAAAAAAAAAAAAAAAGGGGGCGGGGGGGGGGGGGGGGGGGGGGGGGGAGGGGGGAGGGGGAGCCTGGGGGAAGGAGGAGGAAGGGGGTATTGTGGAACGGACGATAGACGTCCCCTGGTGTGGAAGAGAGGGAAGATAAGATTATTGCCCGATAATCCCCCCCTTCCTGTTCACCACCCAGGTCATGTGACCCAGCCTTGAAACGCGGACGACACCTGTTGGTAGAGTGGTACACCGCGCAGGGGAGATAATGAAGAGGCTCACACAGAGGAAGGGTAGAAAGTGTGAAAGGGGCGGAGTTGTGTTTCTTGTATTTCGGGGAAACAGTCACACTGGAGGATCAGGTTTCTCCCCCCATGTTTCGAGCTGTCCGATTGCTTTGTTGGTTTGATGCTGTGGTCGGCATGGAGACCTGGGAGCGGGGGTAGGGGGGTAGGGGTGTGTGTGTGTGTGTGTGTGGGGGGGGGGGGGGGTAGTATCTCTGAGTCGTGCTATTAAGGACCTTTTGTTTTTGGTTGTTGTTTTTTTGTTTTTGTCATTTCATTTAGATTTCCATTTAGTACTTTAAAAAAAAAAAGATTTTTTTTTCGTGAGAATGTGGAGAGCAACCATTTGTTTCCTGTTCTATTTTATCTTCTTTTTTTTTCTTGAAATTTATTTGTTCATTTTTTCATTTATTTGTTTATCTGTTTATCTACTCAGTTTATGTTGAGACTCTTGGCACCAACGCCTAACAATCTCGAGCAAAGTGTTAGGATTACTACATACATGTTGCGGATTGTTTCTTGTCCATACACTGCAAAATCCATGACAATGACAGCTACAACAATAATGATGCTGATGATGGTAATAATACCGCCTCCTTTACACACACACACACACTCACACACACACTCACACATTTCAAATAACACCTGTGCATCGCTCATCCTCTTTCTTTTCTCTATATCTCCCTGACTCTCTCTCTCTTTCTCTCTCTCTTTCCACTGCTGTGCATCCTCTTTAAAAAAAAAAAAAAAAAAAAAAAAGAGAAAAAGACAAGACAAGAAGAGGAGAAAGACGCTTACGTTTTCAGACATGGAGGTGATGGGATTGTTGTGGATGGAGAAATCGCCTTACATGGCGCCTTTAAAACAGAGATTGATGTGGGGACGGAAATCGTTGTACAGCGTTTTCTTCAAGCCCTGGATTGATGCTGGGAGGAGGGAAAACCGGCATGCACTGAGGTCCTTCATCTTTAGTGCACGGAACGCAATGCCAAGATGCTTCTCTCACTCTCTCTCTCTCTCTCTCTCTCTCTCTCTCTCTCTCTCTCTCTCTCTCTCTCTGTCACTCTCTCTCTCCCTCCCTCTCTTTCTCCGTTTTTGTCTGTCTCTCTCTGATTTTACTCTTTTAAAAAAAATATTTGTGTGTAAGATAGATCTTTAGTTTAACGTCTATTCACTAGAAGTGTTATTAGACGGAAAGAAGAGAGGTAGTGGGTGAAAGAGAGGGAATGCTTGTGAATATTAGTGTTGGAAAGTGTTAATGTATGTTTTAAAAGAAATGAAAATAGTCTAGTATAAGAAATTATTTGTGTGTGTGTGTGTGTGTGTGTGTGTGTGTGTGTGTGCATGTGCGCGCGGGCGCATGTGTGTGTTGTTGTTGTCGTCGTTATTGTCGTTGTTGATGTTGTTTTATAATAATCCAAAACGTCCCCTCCCTCCCCCCAAAAAAACAAACAAACAAAAAACAAACAAACCCCAAACCGAGAGTTTTTAGACAGGATATCCGTGTAGAATGAAAACGTTGAAAGCACAGTTTCCCCCTCGACGCTTATCTCCCTTTCTACATCATTACTTTGTGATTTCCCCACCCAGTCCCCCCGACGTTTGGATTTTTTGTTTGTTTGGTTTTTATTATTTAATCTTTCCCACACCTGTACAGTCAGTCAGTGTCGCCTGTAGCCTGTGTCGATGTGAAGCAATCTCCATCACACCACATGTGTGTGTGTGTGGGGGGGGATGGTGGTGTTGAGGTGAGGGGAGAGGCGTTTCACAGTGCGTGACATACACACACACACACACTCACAAAATTGACATCTCCCTCATGTGTTTGTGTGTGTGTGTGTTGTTATTGTTTTTGTTCTTGTTGCTGCTGCTGTTTTTCATCGATTTTGCGTCTTTTTACACAGACACACACGCTCGCGCGCGCGCACCCACGCACGCATGCACACACACTTTTCATGCATGCACACAAACACGCACGCACACACACACACACACACACACACACACACGTCACTTGGACAGGTGCCGGGACCAAGAGGAAGAGAGACGGGCCATGAGTGAGTGGACCAGCACTACAAAGGACACAGGGCGGACATGACAGGGCAGTAGTCAGTCAGTCAGTCACCGCCTGAGGGGGGAACAGCAAGATGACACAAGATAATCACAACAGACCATCACATGGCCACTCTCTGATGCACCGTGCTGATAATAGCTCATCGGACACTGCCTGCCTCCGCGCTGCCTCTCTGTCTTTGTCTCTGTCTCTGTCTGTCTGTCTGTCTGTCTGTCTCTCTCTCTCTCTCTCTCTCTCTCTCTCTCTCTCTCTCTCTCTCTCTACCATACGCTTCTCTTGATATAGTAATGTTCTCCCATCATTGCTATGTGTATCTCCATCAGTATACTTGTGCATCGTCACTCACAGTGCAACAAAATTCCTGTGTTTTGCAGTGTGTCTTTTTCTCTACGCATGTTATAAACATCATACTTACGCCTTGTATTATTTATTATTATGCAGTGTAGACCTTATTAAGGGAGAGGACTGGATGGTTAAGAAAAAAAAGCGCATCAATTCGTATCTACTATCTTCGAATTAAAGCATTTTGTTTTGTCTTGTCTTCCACCCCCCTCTCTCCTCCCCCCTTCCCCTCGATATCTTTCTTTTCTCTTGCTTTCCTTCCCACCCTCTCTGCCGGTCATTGTCTATCTGAGTGATTCTGTCTGGCTCTCTCTCTCTCCTTCTCACACACACACACACACACACACACACACAGTTTGATGGATGACCGGATTTATGCTCTCATCGCCCGAGCTTTCTTGGCTGCAGTCATTCATCGTGCTGCCTGGAGCCACGACCTGGGGGCAATGCAGGGCTCTCCTGTACCAGGCAAGCTTGACAGAGTGCTGGGCCTTCCGTCCACCGTCCACCGTCCCGACACGAGTTGTGGTTCTTGCGTGCGGTCCCGGGTTCTTGCAGGGGGCTAGCTGTGTGTGATGGATCTTGCTGTGGTGTTCCAGATTTTTTTTTTTTTTTTTTTTTTTTTTTTTTTTTTTAAAGAAGAAGAATCTGGAGGGGGGGGATGTTGTATTGGTGTGGAGATGGGGATGTTATCGTTCGCGGTATGTAGCAAAAATTAGGGGTGGTTGTGTGGGAGTGAGGGTGTTCCGCAGTGAGGATGATCCATTGTCAGATGAGGGTGGAGTCAGGATATGTGAGGATCAGAGGGGTGACTGGGAAAAGAATTGCGAGTGTCGTAGACAGGGCAGGGGGGCAGTTTGGGGGTGGGGTGGGGGAAGAGAAGAGGTAGGGGGTAGGGAGTAATGGGGTGGGGGGAGAGAAGAGGTAGGGGGTAATGGGGTGGGGGAAGAGAAGAGGTAGGGGGTAATGGGGTGGGGGAAGAGAAGAGGTAGGGGGTGATGGGGTGGGGGAAGAGAAGAGGTAGGGGGTGATGGGGTGGGGGAAGAGAAGAGGTAGGGGTAATGGGGTGGGGGAAGAGAAGAGGTAGGGGGTAATGGGGTGGGGGAAGAGAAGAGGTAGGGAGTAATGGGGTGGGGGAAGAGAAGAGGTAGGGGTAATGGGGTGGGGGGAGAGAAGAGGTAGGGGTAATGGGGTGGGGGGAGAGAAGAGGTAGGGGGTAATGGGGTGGGGGAAGAGAAGAGGTAGGGGTAATGGGGTGGGGGAAGAGAAGAGGTAGGGGGTAATGGGGTGGGGGAAGAGAAGAGGTAGGGGGTAATGGGGTGGGGGAAGAGAAGAGGTAGGGGTAATGGGGTGGGGGAAGAGAAGAGGTAGGGGGTGATGGGGTGGGGGAAGAGAAGAGGTAGGGGGTAATGGGGTGGGGGGAGAGAAGAGGTAGGGGGTAATGGGGTGGGGGAAGAGAAGAGGTAGGGGGTGATGGGGTGGGGGAAGAGAAGAGGTAGGGGGTAATGGGGTGGGGGAAGAGAAGAGGTAGGGGGTGATGGGGTGGGGGAAGAGAAGAGGTAGGGGGTAATGGGGTGGGGGAAGAGAAGAGGTAGGGGGTGATGGGGTGGGGGAAGAGAAGAGGTAGGGGTAATGGGGTGGGGGAAGAGAAGAGGTAGGGGGTAATGGGGTGGGGGAAGAGAAGAGGTAGGGGGTGATTGGG